>NW_016806571.1:8495945-8508211 GCF_001698545.2 Rhinopithecus bieti
GGATGGATGGGTGAGTGGGTGGGTGGATGGATGGATGGATGGATGGATGGATGAATGGATAAATAGATACAGAGATAGATAGATGATAGATAGATACATAGATAAATAGATAGATGCAAAAATGGTCCCTGCCATGTGATTATTTTAGAAGGCTAGAATTTTAAGCAACATTTACTTTCTTTATATTTGTATGGGTACTATTAAATTGTTTATATTGCATGTATATTGTTTATTAATCAATACAAAACCATAAATCCATTTTTAGTGTGAAAAAATTCCTTCTTTCTAATGGAACTGAGGAAAGTAGAGTGGTAAAGATGATTATTATTTTGTATCACCTACTTCTGTATTATCAGATTTGATATCATGTATTTGCACCATGTATTTACATATATGACTTTGATAAATTATTAAAGAAATTTTAAAAACTTTATACACAGCAAACAAAGAAATATCCTTATTTGGACTAAGGCTGATTTTGCATCTGAGTTCCTGAGCACACCCAGTTCTACCTCCTTACTCCATTTATTAAGCAGTCTTTACCACAGTATCAATCTTTTACTGCTGGCTCCTCTGAAGGTTAAAAACATGCTCACCTATCTTCCACCTTAGAAAACCCTCCCTTAATGTTATTGACTCTTCTAGCTACTGTATCACCTCACAGCTCCACTTTGTAGCTATACTTGAAATAGTTGCTTACATTCACGGCCTCGCATCTCATATACCCTTCAACTCACTGCATTATAGCTTTTGCCGCAACACATGCTTCCATAAAACTCCTCTCACCAGGATCTATGGCCATCTAATTGCCAGTTCCTGTCATTCTGATGTCTCAGGAACACTTGATCCGCTGAACAACCAACTCTTTAAAGCCCTTCCATCTGCTGGCTTAAGCAACATTCTTCTGTCCCCAGTCTCTTGCTGATGTCTCTGTGTGAATTTTCTCTGGGCCCCCTGTTAGCACTTCATTTGCCTTTTTCCAGAATGATGGTGTCTCTTGGGGTCCCACTTCCGTTTCTTCGCATTCCATTCACTTTCCCTGGAGATGACAATCATGTTCATGGCTCTGGCAGGGATGAGTCAAATCTATATTTATGTCATGAATATCTTTCCAAAGTTCCTCATCTTTATTTCAAATAGCCTCCTAGAAATCTCCTAGATGTCTCACTTGTTCACCAAACTATACATATAGAGAACAGAATGCATTGCCTTCCCCTCAAAATTTGCCCATACTGATCATCAGTCTTTGTCTCCATCTTGTCAAATGTTGTCACCATCCACCACCTTGCAAGAGACAACTTGAACAATACAGTCTGTACATAACATTGATTCTTACCATATCTAATAGCAAAGGTTCTTTTGATTCTACCTCCTAATATCTCTCAAAACCCTTCCATTATCTCCTGGCCTCTACACTTGCCTTTGTTCAGCCTATCACTACTTATTTGAACCCTTGCAATCTCTTATCTCTAACTGTGCCACCTTCAAACCATCTTTCAGGTTACTAGCAATGTGAACTTGCTAAAATGCACACTGGAATAGATCACCCCTATGATTAAAATTCTTGAGTAACTTTGCATAGCCCACATGACCTAGTGTAAACTACTTAGAATGACATGCAGGACTTGCCCCACCTTCCTCTCCAAAATAATCTCTTAGCATTTATCCACCTGTGAGCAACCTGCTCTTCCACACACTCAATTATATCAATTTCTCAAGTCCAGCTACAAAAACCATACTATTTTGGAGGGAAGGCATCCTTTACCTTGCACTTACTTCTCTGATACAATGTAGCATATACATAATTCCATGTTTCCATCTGCTTCTCCACTAGATTGTGAGTGCCTCAAGGGGAGTTGTATTCTATTCCCACACATAGCAGTGCTGGGTATTTGCTACATATTGGTAGCTACATATTGAATGGTATTGCTACATATTGAATGATCTCAAATTTGTATGTACAGACACTGAGTATCAATAGGAGGAAGTTACATCTATAAAAGAAAGTGGTTTTTTTGGTTTCAAAACAAGAAATGAAACCATGGGAATTAAAACCTTACTCTTGTCTAAAATCCATGTTTGGTGCTCTTCTCACTATACTCCATGTCCTTCCATGTTAGTTATATAAACTTAAGCAAGGTACTCCCATCTTGAACCTCAATTTTCTCATCAATGGGACAAGTTATTTCTAATAAATAATTTAGCTCTGATATTTGGATTAGCATAGTGGTGAGTTCAAATCTTCAATCTATCAATGGGGCAAGTTTTTAAAATTCTCTTAGTTTCCTTATCTGTAAAATGGGGATAACAATAGTAGCTTAATTCATAGGGTCCATATGAAGATTAAATGAGAAATAATATGAAGGGCCCAGAAGAGTTCCTGGCTAAGATAAGCATTTACTTATAGTTAGCCACTATTATATTCTCTATAAGTATGAAGCCAACACACTTGACCCCTTCTATAACAGAAGTGGATGGCCAAAGTTCAGCTAACTGGCTTTTTAAAAACAGTAACTTAGGAAATGATTTTTAGATGGCCAATAAAGATCATTCTTCTTAGCTTGTGATTAGTTTTCTGAATGACCCATATGTCAGTATAAGAAGGATCTCCATATCCAAAAATCATGTATTAATGATAATTGTCACAAATGACAAATGCCTATCATGCTTTGGTAGGTTTTTTCCTACTTTGAACAATTTTAAGCTGATTTTTATCTCATCATAAGCTAGTTTTGAAAGCTAAGGAGATGCATAATATTTTTTATATTACTTTGTTGAAGATGTCTACCAACTTTATTTACTTTTTATTTCAATAGCTTTAGGAGTACGTGTGGTTTTTGGTTACATGGATGAATTGTATAGTGGTGAAGTCTGGACATTTAGTATAGTCAACACCCAAGCAGTGTATATTATACCCAATGGATAATTTTTTATCCCTCATCCCCTACCACTCTCCCCCTTTCTGAGTGTTCAGTGTCCACTATACCACTACATATGCCTTTGTGTACCCATAGCTAACTCCCACTTATAAGTGAGAACATGAGGCATTTGGTTTTCTATTCCTGAGTTACTTCGCATAGAAGAACAGCCTTCAATTCCATCCAAGTTGCTGCAAAAGACATTCTTTTCTATGGCTGAGTAGTATTTCAGTAGTATTTCATACACACACACACACACACACACACACACACACACACCCCACAGAATCCTATCTATCTATCTATCTATCTATCTATCTATCTATCTATCTATCTATATCTATCTATACCACATTCTCTTTATCCACTCTTTGGTTGATGGGTTCTTAGGTTGATTCCATATTATATGGTTTGGTTCTGTGTCCCCATCAAATCTCATGTCAAATTGTAATTCCCAGTATGGGAGGTGGGGCCTGGTAGGAGGTGTTGGAGGTGGGGCCTGGTAGGAGGTGATGGTCCTCCTACCATGGGGGTGGTCCTTCATGAATGGTTTAGCACCATCTCCTGTTCTGTTCTCGTGATAGTGAGTGAGTGAATTATCATGAAATCCAGTTGTTTGAAAGTGTATAACACCTCTGTACTCTCTCTCTCTTCCTCCTCCTCTGGCTGTGTGAGGTGTTCATTCTCCCTTTCCCTTCTGCCATGATTTTAAGTTTCCTAAGGCCTCCCCAGAAGTTGAGCAGATGCTGCCATGCTTCTTGTATAGCCTGCAGAACTGTGAGCCAATCTTTCCTTTATAAATTATCCAGTCTCAGGTGTATAGCAATGCAAGACCTGATTAATACACCATATCTCTGCAATTGTGAATTGTGCTACAATAAACACACGAGTGCAGATGTCTTTTTGATATAATGACTTACTTTCCTTTGGGTAGATACCTAGCAGTGGGATTGCTGAATCAAATGGTAGATCTATTTTTAGTTCTTTGAGAAATCTCCATACTGTTTTCCACAGAGATTTTATTAATTTATATTTTCACCAATAGTTTATAAGTGTTCCCTTTTCACTACACCTATGCCAACATCTGTTGTTTTTCAACTTTTTAATAATGGCCTTTCTGACTGAGGTAAGCTGGTATCTCATTGTGGTTTTAATTTATACTTCCCTGATGATTAGGGAGGTTGAACTTTTAAAAATATGTTTGTTGGTCACTTGTATATCTTCTTTCAAAAAATATTTGTTCATGTCATTTTCCTACTTTAATGGGATTTATTTGTTTTTTATTATTATTAGTATTTGCTGATTTGAGTTTCTTATAGATTCTGGATTATTAGTCCTTTTTCAAATATATAGTTTGTAAATACTTTCTCCCATACTGTAGGCTGTCTATTTGCTCTGTTGATTATTTTTTTCATTGTGAAGTAGCTTTTTGGTTTAATTATTGTTGCATTTGATTTTGGAGTTTTGGTCATAAATTCACTGCCTAGACCAATGTTCGGAAGAGTTTTTCCTAGGCTTTCTTCCAGAATTTTTATAGCTTTAGGTCTTACATTTAAGTCTTTAATCCATTTTGAGTTTATTTTTGTATATGGTGAAAGATAAGGATTCCGTTTCATTCTTCTGCATGGGGCCACACAATTTTCCCAGTATCATTTATCGAATAGAATTTCCTTTCCCAGGTGTATGTTTTTGTCTGTTTTGTCAAAGATCGGTTGGTTGTAGGTATTTGGCTTTATTTCTGGGATCTCTATTCTGTTCTATTCTGTTCCATTGGTCTATGTATCTACTTTTATACCAGTGCCATGCTGTTTTGGTCACTGTAGTCTTGAAATATAATTTGAAGTCAGGTAATGTGATGCCTTCAGATGTATTCTTTTTGCTTAGGATTGTTTTGGCTGTTCAGGCTCTTCTTTGGTTCCATATGAACTTTATGGAGTCTCTTAAAGGCAGCAGATGTTTGGATTGTGGATTTTGTTTTTTTGGTTTGGAGATAAGGTCTCACTTTGTTGTTCAAACTGGAGTGCAGTAGCACAATCATAGCTCGTTGTAATTTCAAACTCCTGGGTTCCAGTGATCCTCCAATTCCAGCCTTCTGAGTAGCTGGGACTACAGACCCACACTATCATGCCCAGCTAGTATTTGTTTTATTTTTTGTAGAGACAGGCCTTGTTATGTTGCCTAGGCTGGTCTTGGCAATAAGACCTGGCCCCAAGCAATTCTCCCACATCAGCTTCCCAAATTGTTGGGATTACAACCACAGTGCCTAGCCTGGATTGTATTTTTCAATCCATTCTACCAATCTGTATTTTTTCAGGTAAGCATTTAGGCTACTTACTTTCAAAGTTAACACAGATATGTAAGATACTGTTCCAGTCACTATGTTGATTGTTAGCTAGTTGCTTTGTATTCTCCATTGTGCTATTGTTTTTAAACCCTTTGAGTTTTACAGTTTTGAGTGTTTTTATACTGGTGAGTGTCAACCTTTCATTTCAATATTTAGAACTCCATTTAGCATTTTTTCTAGTGCAAGTCTAGTAGTGAAAAATTCCTCCAGTGTTTGGTTGTCTGGGAAAGACTATTCTTCCTTCATGTATGAAATATAGTTTTCAGGATACAAAATTTTTGGCTGACAGTTATTCTGCTTAAGGAAACTAAAGATAAAACCCCAGTCCCTTCTGATTTATAAAGTTTTGACTGAGAAGTCTGCTGTTAGTCTGACAGGTTTTCCTTTATAAATTATCTGATTTTTTTCTCACTTTTCTTAGAATTCTTACCTTTCCATTGATTTTAGATAGCCTAATGACTGTATGCCTTGGTGATGTTCTTTTTGCAATTATTATTCCAGAAGTTCTTTGAGCTTCTTGTATCTGGATGTCTAAATCTCTGGCAAGACCAGGGAAGTTTTCCTCAATTATTCCTTCAAATACATCTTCCAAGTTTTTGTGTTTTTTCTTTTTCTCTTTCAGGAATACTTATGATTCTTAGGGTTGGATGTTTCATATAATTCTATATTTCTTGGAGACTGTGTTCATTTCTTTTAGTTTTTAAAAAAAATTTTGTTCATTTGGGGGTTAATTCAAAACTCTCCTCTTGGAGCTCTGAAATTCTTTCTTCTTGGTCTAGTTTAGTGTTAAAAGTTTCCACTGCATTTGGTAATTACCTAAATGAGTTTTTCATTTCCAGAAGTTCTGTTTGGTCTTTTAAGAATATAGCTATTTCTTTAGAAAAACTTTTATTCATTTCCTTAGTTTTTTTAATGTATTGATGTTGGTTTTCAACTTTCTTTTTTTTTTTTTTTTTTTTGAGACGGAGTCTCGCTCTGTTGCCCAGGCTGGAGTGCAGTGGCCGGATCTCAGCTCACTGCAAGCTCTGCCTCCCGGGTTCATGCCATTCTCCTGCCTCAGCCTCCCTAGTAGCTGGGACTACAGGCGCCCG
Organism: Rhinopithecus bieti; assembly: GCF_001698545.2. NCBI lineage: Eukaryota > Metazoa > Chordata > Mammalia > Primates > Cercopithecidae > Rhinopithecus > Rhinopithecus bieti. The sequence goes on from NW_016806571.1 coordinate 8,502,299, forward strand.
CCAGGTCGCCCGGCTAGTTTTTTGTATTTTAGTAGAGACGGGGTTTCACCATGTTAGCCAGGATGGTCTTGATCTCCTGACCTCGTGATCCACCCGTCTCGGCCTCCCAAAGTGCTGGGATTACAGGCTTGAGCCACCGCGCCCGGCCGGTTTTCAACTTTCTATTGGATATCATTAAGCAACTTTGTAGTCAATATTTTGAATTCTTTATCTGGTATTTCAAAGTTTTCATTTTAGTTTGGATTATTGCTGGAGAGTTAGTATGATCCTTTGGCGGTGTTGTAGAACTCTGTTTTTTCCTATTGATATAATTATTTTTCTAGTCCCTTCACATCTGAATAGATTATTTCTTCACATTGTTTTTAAATTTATTTCTGACAGGACTTGAGGTTTTTTTTTCCCCCTTGAGGTTGAGGTTTTGACTACAATATGTATGTAGTTTATGACCACCTAGCTTTGGCTCTGAGTGCTTTCAGTGGCAAAGACTATATGAGTTCCTTGGTAACAGAGAATCTTTGTATGATGGCTTTCTCAGATGCCACTTGTAGTAGTGATGTGCTAGGTGTCTGAGCAGGTTCACTGTCTTACATGGGCCAGGATGGCAGAGGTCTCATGAAGCTTATCTCATTCCCCAGTGGTGAAGCTTCTCTCATTCCCCAGTGGTACATGCGTTTTCTTCCCCAGTATTTTTTTCACTGGGTTGAACAGTTCAGCTTTCAAGCCAATAAGAGACACCCACAGGTAAGAACTACCTGTGGCTGAAGCAAGTGGGTATATGCAATACTCCAGTGGGGGACAAAAGTCCCATCCATGTCAGTGGTGGCTAGGGGAGCCTCTGGTGAAATGCACTGAGGTTTTTACAGTGAAAAGGCAGTGAGCTACCTCAGCTCCACTACCAGGTCAACAGAAAAGCTATCTATCTCCCCACCATGCCCCTGACCCAGTGTTCCGGATATTCAGATCAGACAGTCACCTCTGTCTATCTATAGGAACACTGAAATTCCACGTGGAGAGACAGAGGGACTCCACCTCTCATGCAAGCCTGAGCCTGGAGGGTGCACCTTCCATGGGGACACAGTCACCCCAAAATGCTCCAGTAAGACTGTCTATAGTACCTGCATGGAACTCCCATGGGAGAAATCCCAGATGTTTGCAGCAGTGGGTGGGAGGAAGAAGTCTCCTTCTCCAAGTCCTTTTTGGAGCACTGGGGCTACTTGACATCTGGGAAAGAACCTCAGTCTTCCCCCACTGAGCCCAGCACTGCCTTTGCTGAAAAAGGCACAAGCAGGAATTTCTGGGACACAAAAAAGCTTGCACTCTGGTTCCTTTTGTTCCACTGGGTGCTCTCTTGGCATGTCACACTCCCCCTTACCCTAAGTGTGGCAATTCCTGAGAGCCAGACTACTTATCGTGAAGCCCACTGCTCCTCTGGGTCCAGCCACCCTGTAGGGCTGTCACAGTACAGGCTGTGCTGGGGAATGGCTGCAAAGGATCTGGCGACGTGAAGAGACAAGGTTTGAAGGTCTCTGAGCAAAGCGAAGTCCCACAGTAGGTGCACACCCAGTACTGTGCCCGATACTACAGCCCAGGTCTAGGGGGAAAAGCAAGGATCCCAGCATGAGCTGGTAGCCCAGTGTAATGCTGTGAAGAAGTCCCCAAATTGCAGCCCACTTCAGTACTTGGGCTCATGAGGGCAAAAAATCTCTTGAATTATGATAGCCGACAGTCTGCCACCAGAGTTAAAGAGGCTGAAAATACTCCCTACACTTTTATGGAATACTAGTTTTCTCAGGGTTTGATCTCTGTCAGCTTCTTGTGTCTTTGTGTGTGTTGTAGATTCTTCCAGTGAAATCTCTGGTAGGTTCCAGAACTTTCCTTTTAACATTCCATTTGGGCTATGATTATTCACCTGTAATTTTGGCTCTTCCTTCTGAGGAGAACTGGTCACTGATATCTCTAAGCAGCTGTTTGGAGTAGCTCTCCAATGCCTTAGGCTAGGGACTGGTCTGTGGGATGTGTAGTAGCTAGGATTCTGCTTTTAGCTCCAGAGGGGACAATGTTGGGTGAAACCGAACCAGGATGACCTGTCCTCTGGTCTCCCAGCAGTGGGTGCAAGCACCAGCCAGGATGGGAGTAGCAGGGTATTGGTGTAGACATCATAAGATTTCCTTGGCTTTAGAGAGCTTTAGTGTGGTGGCTTTCTCAATTAACAGCTGTAGTAGTAATATACTGGGAAATTGAATAGGCTCAAGGCCTCCTGAGTGGCTGGAGTAGTGGGGGAACGGTGTTACCAGAGGTCATACAAAAGTTTTCTTCTTCCCAAGTGCTGTGTTATTGTACCAGTAGATGTTGTAGCAGGCTGTGCTGGTTGTCCTCTGGCCAGGAAGTGGTACTTGCAGGACAGAGACAGCTGCGATGGTGGCTGTGGGATTTGCACTTGGTCTATATTACCTAGAGGGGATATTCAGATGTCCCGGGCAATGGAGCGGGCCATGAAACTCCCAAAAGTCCCTGTTTAGGTTCTGCTACCAAGGCAGGTGGCGCCACAAAGCTAGGTGAGGACTGAGTCGGACAAGTCTGTGCTCTGGTTCTCCAAGTGCAGGCACAAGTGGCAATCCCTATGGGAGTCAGAGAGCAGTAATTGGCTGCTGGGGTAATGTTCCAGGGAGAAGCAGAACTGTCTCTCCTGCACAAAAGACACCACACATAGAAAGAGGAGCAGCAGTTGACAGTGAGATCCACCCAGCTCCCAAGCGCTTGACAGAACAGATCTTATATCCATGGACTTCTGCTGGCAAAAAGCTGCCATAGCCAGTTGGGCCTTCGGCTGTCTGTGCTCAGAATGCAAAACTACTCCAGGCTTCAAGACTCCTGCTGGAGACAGAAACCAGGCCACATCCTTCTGGGTTCAGCCTAAGAAGCAGGGGCGCCCAGCTCTCAGCCAGGGCAAGAGCATGCTTCCTGCTCACCTCTTGGTTCTGGCCTTGGGAGCTCATCCCCGCTCCTGATTAGATCACAAATATCACTTTGGAGCTTCTCTCAATCTGTGACCAGCATCTGAGTTAGCTGGGAGATTTCCATAGTGTCTTCTATGAGTTAGGATCAGGAATATCTTCCTTCTGTCCCCATTGGGTCTGGGAGTGTATGCAAAGCACATCCTAATGCTACTTCTTCTTATATACTCCCCACCACTCACCAAATCAGCTCCAGTTCTGGGCAGGGTGAGGCACTCTCCCATGGCCTGGACTGTCCAAGTCCCCAGTGGGAATGTGTACCACAGAGACAGCCCCTCCATCTTCCACCCTCTGGAGACTCAGAGTTTTCTACCTGACTCGTGGTGCAAGTTCCCATCTGCTGCCCTTTTCAAAGTACCTAAACTTTCACTTTTTCTGTTGAGTTGCCATGTTCCTTCTTGGATAAAAGTCCACACCATGAGTCTCTACATCCTATTTTCCTCTTTCTGAGCAAATAAGGCATGCTAACAAACCACACCATCTTGGAACAATATCTGCCATCTTGGAAAAAAAATCTACCAACTTTAACGTGAGCTTCCCCCCAAGCCCACAATGTACTTGTATTGGTTTGTTTTTATGCTGCTAATAAAGACATACCCAAGACTGGGTAATTTATAAAGGAAAGAAGTTTAATGGACTCACAGTTCCACATAGCTTGGGAGGTCTCACAATCATGGCGGAAGGCAAAAGAGAAGCAAAGTCATGTCTTAACTGGTGGTTGGCAAGAGAGCAGGTGCACGGGGGCTCCACTTTATAAAACCATCATATCTCATGAGACTTATTGACTATCATGAGAACAACATGGGAAAGACACATCCCCATGATTCAGTGACCTCCCCCCAGGTCGCTCCCATGACACGCGGGAATTACAGGAGCTATAATTCAAGATGAGATTTGGGTGGAGAAACAGCCAAACCATATCATTCCACCTTTACCCCTCCGAAATCTCATGTCGTCACATTTCAAAATCAATCATGTCTTTCCAGTAGTCGCCTAAAGTGTTAACTCATTTCAGAATTAACTCAAAAGTCCACAGTCCAAAGTCTCATCTGAGATAAAGCAAGTCCCTTCAGCCTATGATCCTGTAAAATCAAAAGCAAGTTAGTAACTTCCCAGATACAATAAGGGTACAGGTATTGGGTAAATATACCCATTCCAAATGGGAGAAATTGGCCAAAACAAAGGGGCTACAGGCCCCATGCAAGTCCGAAATTCAATAGGGCAGTCATTAAACCTTAAAGTTCCAAAATGATCAGCTTTGACTCCATGTTTCATGTCCAGGCGATGCTGATACATGAGCTGGGTTCCCACAACCTTGGGCAGCTCCCCTCCCTGTGGCTTTGCAGGGTACATCTCCCCTTTTGCCTACTTTCACAGGCTGGCATTTAGTGTCTGTGGTACATAGTGCCAGCTGTCGGTGGATCTACCATTCTGGGGTCTGGAGGATGGTAGCTCTCTTCTCACAGCTCCACTAGGCAGTGCTCCAGTGTGGACTCTGTGTAGGAGCTCTGACCCTAGCAGTGGTTCTCCATGAGGGCCCCACCTCTGTAGCAAACTTGTGCTTAGACATCTAGGCATTTCCATACATCTTCTGAAAACCAGGTGGAGGTTCCCAAACATCAATTCTTGACTTCTGTGTACCCACAGGCCCAACACCATGTGGAAGCTGCCAAGGTGTGGGACTTGCACCCTTTAAAACAATGGCCTGAACTGTACATTGGCCCCATTTAGCCACAGTTGGAGCTGAAACAGCTGGAATGCAAGGCACCATGTTTAGAGGCTGCATAGGGCAGATGGGCCCTGGCCCCAGCCCCAACCATTTTTCCCTCCTAGGCCTCCAGACCTGTGATAGAATGGGTTGTCATGAAGGTCTCGGACATGCCCTGGAAACATGTTTCTCAATGTCTTGGTGATTAGCATTTGGCTCCTCGTTACTTATGCAAATTTCTGCAGCCAGCTTTAATTTCCCCAGAAAATGGGTTTTTCTTTCCTACTGCATCATCAGGCTGCAAATTTTCCAAACTTTTATGCTCGGTGACATCTTTGCCACTTAGAAATTTCTTCTACCAGATACCCCAAATCATCTCTCTCAAGTTCAAAGTTCCATAGATCTCTAGGGCAGGGACAAAATGCTGCCAGTCTCTTTGCTAAAGCATAACAAGAGTCACCTTTGCTCCAGTTCCCAATAAGTTCCTAATTTCCATCTGAGACCAGCTTAGCCTGGACTTTATTGTCCATATCACTATCACCATTTTGGTCAAAGCCATTCAACAAGTCTCTAGGAAGTCCCAAACTTTCCTGCATCTTCCTGTCTTCTGTGCCCTCCAAATTGTTCCAACTGCTGCCTGTTACCTAGTTCCAAAGTCACTTCCACATTTTTTGGTATCTTTAGAGCAGCACCCTACTCCCAGTACCAATTTACTGTATTAGTTTGTTTTCACACTGCTAATAAAGACACACCCAATACTGGGTAATTTACAAGGGAAAGAGGTTTAAGGGACTCACAGTTCCACATGGCTGGGGAGGCTTCACAATGATGGTGGAAGGTAAAGGAGAAGCAAAGTCACACCTTACATTTCAGCTGGCAAGAGAGCATGTGCAGGGGCTCTCCCCTTTGTAAAACCATTAGATCTTGGGAAACTTATTCACTACCATGAGAACAGCATGGGAAAAACCCACCCCCATGATTCAATTACCTCCTACCAGGTCCCTTCCATGACACCTGGGAATTTTGGGAGCTACAATTCAAGAAGAGATTTGAGTGGGGACACAGCCAAACCATATTAGTATGTTTTCATACAAAATTTTAAAAAAAATTCTAAAGTATACAGATGCTGAGTTTTATAACTTCTTTTTTTTTTTTTTTTTTTTTTTTTTTTTTTTTTTTTTTTTTTTTTTT
>NW_016806571.1:8508573-8539129 GCF_001698545.2 Rhinopithecus bieti
GTCTCGATCTCCTGACCTCATGATCTGCCCGTCTCGGCCTCCCAAAGAGTTTTATAACTTCTAAACTCTTGTTCTTACTTTTTTCCTTCTTCTCTCTGGTTACTATAAAAGAAGATGGTCAAATGCTCGTCTTTGGAAACATGATGAAAATACATAGAAACTAATATCATTCCCACACTCCATCAAAAGAACAAGAGGGAATAATGGCATTTAACACCATTGTGCCAGTTATATGGCAATGCATCTAGAAATGTCCCATCTTTAGATATGATAATCTGTGTTTCAAGTGCCCTTAACAACACTAAATCAAGACTATTTTTGTCAGTGTTGTACCTCCAGTGTGTTTTCAGAAGAACAGCTCATCTGTATACGTTTCATTAATTTATAAATCATTGAACGTTGACTTAACATAGTTGGTGGATCCCTAAGAAAAGCTTCATTAGAAAATGAAGCTTTTTGGTTGGTAGGTGAGGTGGCTGGTTAAAGGAATTATACAACAATTTAGACGTCTGCCATCAACAGAATATTAAATTTCGAATCAGAGTTAGAAAATTCCAGCTTGGTGTGGCTCAAAGTGGTATTCAATTTTGAGGTTTGAGGTTTTCCTTGCTCCTGCTGACAAAGAAGAGAAAATCCGAAAAAATAAACACAAAAGGGCATCAACAGCATCTACTTTGATTCTCTACTTGGGAAAGTGGACATGGCTTGTCTTAGGAGTCAGAAGGGAAGTCCGTTTCATTGTCCCTGGATGTTGGATTATACTGGGCAGGAAGGGAGTAGCAGGAGCTACAGGAAGGTAGAGGGAGATCTGGTGAACAGCTGCCTAGTTAGGATGTTGCTTTTTGGACCCCCAGTGCGTACTTTGGGCTTAGATAAGCAGAAGAGGTGTCAGGTACAACCAAGTCAGTGTGTGCCTCTTGCATTGTCTAAGTGCCTGAGGCAGCTCAGGAAGCTAAGAGGTGCTGCCAGAAATGGTACCTTTTTCCTTGTCAACACAATAACAAACATGAATGCAGCTGAGTAACTGGTTGCAAACGGGAGATCCTGCTCTGCTGGAATCTGAGATGGGGCACAAAACAACCCCCTACTCTGCCTTTTCCTCACCACAGGAGGGCCATAACTGTGTGTTGAATGCCAGCACACTAGCACCTCTCAGGTAGAGCAAACTACAGTTACCTGTGCTTCTAAACACCAAAAAAAAAAAAAAAAAAAAAAAAAAAAAAACCACTAAAGACGCCAGCAAGCACAAAGCAGAAGAGCCCCTGAATGCCCCTAGGCTGTCTGTGATTGTCATTTTGAAGGATTGTTATTACTATGTTTTGACGCCAGTGGACATATTGAACTTCTTTCCTTAGTGCCATTGATGTCAGCAGGATCAAAGGTGTGTGTGCGTGTCTGTGTGCCTGCACAGGCATCACAAGAGGTGAGACAGATGAAACAGGAAGAGGGGAGAAAAAATGGGCAACTGAAGAAGGAATAAAAGATGAGGGTGGATGGGAGCCCTGATTGGAGGTTATGTGGCTCATGGAAGATGAATCATTCTATAATATAGTTCAAAGAGGGCAACAGCACACATATCTCCTTCAAAGGCATTCTGCCCCACTGAGCCACATTCTCTGAGCTTATTGAAGTGACTACAAATCCCATTTATTGTGGGCAAGACTGATCCCAGGTATGGAAAATGTAGGCATTCGGTGCAAGCGAGGCTGTGCCTTCAAGCTAGTTTTAAGAGTAGTAACGACAGCAGATGAATCTTTACTCACTATGGTACAGATTTGTCCCTGCATGTTGAGTTAAACTTGGCAGGAATGAAGTAGAAGGAGATTTGGTATTTCTTTGTTATCTATTTTGTGCCATGTATGGTGATAAGTTCTGAGGATATAAAGATAAGTAAGAGATTATAGGCCAGTCCTAAGGAAATGTAGCACTATTCCCTTCAGAATACAATAGAATGTTTTATTTTATTTGTATTTATTTATTTATTTATTTATTTATTTATTTATTTATTTATTTATTTTTGAGATGGAGTCTCGTTCTGTTGCCAAGGTTGGAGCGCAGTGGCGTGATCTCGGCTCACTGCAACCTCTGCCTCCTGGGTTCAAGAGATTCTCCTGCCTTAGCCCCCTGAGTAGCTGGGATTACAGGCACCTGCTACCACTCCTGGCTAGTTTCTTTGTATTTTTAGAAGAGATGGGATTTTGCCATGTTGGCCAAGCTGGTCTTGAACTCCTGACCTCAGGTGATCCACCTGCCTTGGCCTCCCAAAGTGCTGGGATTAGAGGTGTGAGCCACTCTGGTCGGCCAGATGTGTTTTATAAAAAGTAGGAGAACACACAGCTAAGAGAAGGAACATAAATGAACAATACTCAACCTGAGGAAAGGGACACTTTCTGGGGGAGAGAGCATAAAATCTTTCCAAAGGAGACTTGAAGAAGATAGGAAAGCAGACTTAACCAGGTTGACAAAGACAGGGGAGTTTTAAGAAGAGGGAATATGCTTTTTCTTCCAGCTAACACTTACATACAGTCTGTACCAAAGCTGGCCTAAGCATTTTACAAGTATTAACCTATTTAACTTTACAATAACAATATTACAGAAGAAATAACATCCATATTCTTGTTTTGTACATAAGGAAAGTGGGGCAGGAAGAGAGTAAGTAATTTGGTCAAGGTCAAACTGCTAATAAGGGAGATAACCAGAATTTTAACCCATATAGAATGCAGTTAGGGTCCATGCTCTTAACTAAGACCATATACTGCTTTTTTTTTTTCTTAGAGTTTTCGAGTATCTTTCATTCAGTCCAACCAGTGCATTTATGGTGAATAAGAATTGTACCAACTACGAATGTTACAAAGATGAACAGGCATAGCTCCTGCTACCAAAGTGCTTAAATGTAATAGAAAGAGACTCTTAAACAGCTAATTTCAATATAATGTGGGATAATGTTTAGATATAATAGCTGATTTTCTCTTCATTCTCTGTCATTTCCTTTTTACTCCATGGTGCCCTTCCTCCCTAAATTAGATATTAGAATTGTTAAAGCAGAAAAGCAGAAGAGACGCTTTTTGAAGACCAAATCCAGAGTCAACAGGACCTAGCGCCTAGAAGGTATGGCATAAACAATAGGTTTGGAATAATTCAGGATGATGCCAAGTCCAGCTCAGTCCTCCTCCTCCTGCCCCCACAACCACCCCTCTCAATGATATGGGAGGAGAAGAAGGAGATTAAGAGAAAAAGGAAAAGAATTGGAGGCTGGTGTAAGTTCCTGTGACAGACACTTTGGAAAGATCTAAGGGTAAAGGAACTGCACCTTATTTCCTGGACAATTGGCATTTAGGAGAGAATTCTGAGCAGGAGAAATTAATTTGGCATCATCATCATGTAGCTGGTATTTTAAAGCATGAGATTGAATGAGATCACCAAAGAAAAGCCCGGGGAGGTGGTAGACCTCTTGTAAACTTTGCACCCAGGTTAGGGTGGATTCAGTAGAGAAGGATGCAAAGGTATCTATGCAGAATGGCTGCAATGTTCTTGCAGATTTTCTCTGCATCCACTGTGTTGCAATGAGAAGCCCAATGCTTCCCACATTCCCCATTACAAGCTATCTGAGGGTAGGGATACTAACTGTTTCATTCATTATTCTATTCTCAGAGCCTAGAGCCAAAAATATAGTAGATGCCCATAATTTGTTAGGGTGAGCACACGAATATGCTTCTCAAGGAAGACGCAACAAGGAGAAGTGTCCGGAGCCATGAGGCCCGGAATTAGCCGACCTCTGTTGCTTGATCTCCGCAAAGCGGAGACAAGATGGCACATTTCCGGGTTCTTCATTACTAACCTTTCCCCCGCGCGCGCTAACCTTTCCCGCGCCCGGGCGCAAACATTTTTCCCGCCCAGGAAGATATGCAGCCTACGGCGCAGGCGCGATCTCGCGCCCGGGAAAATTACAAACCCACGGCGCATGCGCAATTGTAATTTGAGTAAACCCAGCCTCCTGTCACCGCCCTGGCCCAACCTCTTCCTCCGCCAGCCTATATAAGGCATTGCATTGCCACCATTAAACGAGACTTGATCAGGCTATTTGTCTTGTCTCCATTTCTTGTGTTTTCTTGTCTCCTCCATTCCCACTCCCCCTTCCAGGGCCCGTTCGACTGTCCTGCGGGTCGGGACAGAGAAGGTTGCAGTTTATTAATTCACTTAATAAAGATAATAGTTAGTGATTACTGTTAGTAGGCACTGTTGTAATTGCGTAGATTATATCCATGAGCAAGTAGAAAAAGATTCCTGCCCTCTTGGAGCTTATGAAAAGGGAGACAGACAATAAAAACTAAACCAGAATTGAGTTTACTGTATGTTTCCCTGCAGGATCAGGCTAAAATCAGGAGGACTTTGCCTAAAACTGTACCCTTGCCTGATGTCTTCTCCTTACACTCCTGCTCCTCAGTGCCCTCAGTTTCTCCTGGAGTGCTTCCTTAATAAATTGTTTGCACACAAATCCTCATCTCAGCGTGTTTGTGGGGAACCTCACCTAAGACAAGAGTTATGCTAGATAAGCTTAGTTGCAGAAAAAAATTAAAATGCATACTTCTTGCATCCCTGAATTTGTAGCTTGAGCCTGGTACCTGCTGTGAATATAATACAGTATATGCTGCAATCAAAATTTGTACAAAGAAATGGCACATGGTATTGTGGGGGAATCAGAAAGAGCTTCCTGGAGGATGACATAGCTGGGTGAAGAGTGGTGAAAAGTCATGCCAAGATGAAGGGATAGTAAGGACCAAAGTGCAGAGACAAGAAGGTGTCATGTGTGGGGCCTGCGCCTGGCTCAGTAGGTCTGCTGCAGAGAAAGCAGCACATGGCAGCAGAAAAGCATGCTTCCCTTAAGGTGAATATGGGGAAGGGGTTTGCAGGAGAGTGAGCAGCAGAAGATAATGTAAAGCGAGCAAAGGATCCTATTGTGAGAGTCTTCCAGGTTAGGAATTTGCATTTCTCCTCAAGGTATTCAGGGTCATAGAAGAGATTTGTTTTGTTTTTAATTCAGTTGTGTAGTCACATGGCACAAAATTTGAAAGCACTAAAGGTTTACAGTTTAAAAGAGAGTCTTTCTCTGTTCTTTCCCTTAGCCATGGGAGCCACTAATACAAACTTCTTGAGTCTCCTTTGGAAAATATGTTTTATATATATAAACAATATGTCTATATAACTCTGCTTTGTTCACTTGACACTCTAGTATGATGATCTTTGCATATCATTGTAGAGTTTTAAGTAGAGGAGTGATATGGTCAGTTGAGCATCTCATAAACACTATTACAGCTGCAGCATGCAGAACAGATGGAAAGGGGAACAAGGCAAGATATGACCAGTGTTTGACATAACATAGGAGCAATATAACTGAGAGAAAATGAAGATTTTAAAATTAGCCATTTTAATCAAATAACCATCCACTACTGATTTAGTGCATCTCTTCCAAATAACTCAGAGCATCTTCATCCACAATCCCTCTATTCTCAAACTACATTGTGACCACCTGAGAAAAGACACTTGAGCTTACAGTTTGCAGATGGAAGAAACAAGGTACATAAAGAGGTAACTTTAGGCTACTTTGATTCTGGGTCTAATATTCTCTCCCCTGATTATCTTAACTCTACACTTTTGATGGTCCAAACCATCAGCACAATAAACAAGCAACCGTCATGGTGAACTAGGAGAGCCTGTTACTGTACCAGCAAAATAATGATCTAAGAACTCCCAGAAAGTGAAGAACAATTTTTTTGTTCTGATTCTTACAAAGCCTTTAGAGACCCTCAGGTAACACAAAGTATTATTAAGTTAGAGACATTTCAAATAAGTATTTTCTGAAGCAAAAGAGAAACTAGACACAGGGCAGACTCGCCTGCTGAAGGTTTTCTGAACAATTACCTTCATTCCGCTTAATGTCACCCAAAGCCAGTGCTCGGGACACATGCAATAATCATGATAGATTTCCTTGTTTGGAGGTAGACATGGAAAACCTTAGTAGGCAGACTTCTCAGATGGTCTCCACTGATACCCATCTCCTGGTATTTGTGCCCTGGTGGAATTTCTTTCCCCTGAGGGTAGGCTGGACCTAGTGACTTGCTTCTAATAAACACAATAAGGCAAAAGTGATAGGCTGTCACTTCTGTGACTAGGTTACAAAAGATTGTGACTTCCATCTTGCTAGCAAATTCTCCTTATTGTCTTTGTATTAGTCTGTTCAGGCTGCTATAACAGAATACCACAGACTGGGTGGTTTACAAACAACAGAACTTTAGCTCTCACAACTCTGGAGGCTAGAAATCCAAGATCAAGGTTCTGGCATATTCAGTGTCTGGTGAGGGCTAGACATATTCAGGTTCATAGACAGCCATCTTCTTGCTGTGTCCTAACACAGCAGAAGAAAGAAACAGCTCACTGGGGTCCCTTTTATAACGGCATTAATCCCATTCATGAGGGCTCCTCCCTCATAACCTAATTATCTACCAAAGGCCTTACCTCCTAATACTATCACACTGGGGATTGAGTTTCACCACATGCATTTGGGGAAAACATAAACATTCATTCTATAGCAGTCTTCAGAGTTTGCCTATTTGGATGAAGGAAGCTGCCATGTTGGAGAGGTCCACACAGCAAATAATGGAGGGTGGCCTGCAGTCAACAGCTGGCAAGGAACTGAAGCCTTCAGTACAATGCCCGTATAGGAACTGACTCCTAACATCAACCATGAGAGTGGCTTTGGATGCACATCTTTTCCCAATCCTGGCTTCAGATGAGAATGCAACCCCTAGACTAAAACCTTGATTGCAAACTTGTAAAAAACTATGATGCCAAAGACCCAGCTAAGCTGTGCCTGGATTCCTGAACTACAGAAACTGTGAGATCATAAATGTGTATCATTTTAAGCTGCTAAATTTTGGCATAGTCTGTTTCACAGTAATAGCTAATTAATACAAAAGCAAGGTCAGTGTGAACACAAAAATTAAATCATTATGACTTACATACATAGAACCATGTTATGCTGTTACACATAGCATGCACCCTTCTCATGAACTCAACAGTATAACTTACTAGAGTGTATACTTGACTGATACTTAGATATAGGTCACTCTGCAATTCACAGTCCTCTCTTTACCCCTACAGCTTCTTATGATGATCCCTTGCATGTTTTTCAGGACTTACCTCTTGATTCAAGATCTTTTCAGGAGAACACTGGGGAAGCTAGTAGCACCCCAGTGGCATGAATAGGAAAGAAAAGATGCTAGACTGAATGCTTAAAGCACGCGACACAGAGGCAGAGCTGTCAGCAACTCTAACATCACAGGATTTAACATTAGGGCTTATAAGAACCTTAAGCAGCCCTACAAAAGCCCTAAATAGCAGCAGAAATATTGAAGTTGGGGAATATATGTAGTTAATCGTGACAGATAATGTCTTAAAGGGATCCTAATTTACTTGGGAGATGAGATGAGAGACTATTGGGCTCAGAAATTTTCTCTTTATTTTATTCCAGATGTTTTCAACCTGTCTTCACTTGAAGTTGATAAGTCTATTTCTAATGAGCATTGACCTCTGAAATTTGAGAAGATGACAGAGAATTAAAAATCAAAGCTTCTGCTCTTTCTGATGCTCTATTGGTGAAGACAGGATGCATATGAAAAGGATCTACAAATACCGTTCTAATTTCACGAAGGTGGTAAACATATAGTGTTCCCTACTTATATGCAACCAGTTAGACTCTCTTCATAAACAATTGTAAAAGAAATCTTCATTTAAAACATTTTTTTCATAAAACTAATTGCATCTGTGGCCTCTTTTTTGCCTGGCTATTGGAAAATTTAGTAACAGGCATTATTGGAGCCTTCTTTTTCAAGGATTGTTGCAGAATTTCACCCAAAAGATGAGCAAAAGGCCTCTTACCCTGAGCACAGCATAGCTGTTGCTAATACCTTACTGCTCAGGCCTGAGGTGGCCCTTTGAGTATGGGGTGTGGGTTTAAGGTAGATGTAGAAATTTCAGGGAACCTCAACTAGTAAGCAGAAGACAGAAGTCCAGACCTTCTTTGTCCATCACTTACAGTGTTCCTCACCCTTTTTAAGGCCCTGTTTCTCTTTCTGTAAAATTGAGGGCAAATACATTTGTATTCCAACTGCCTCATGAATAGTCAAATAGGTGGTTTTCTCTCACTTCCATACTTAGCAAATCAAAAAAGTATGAAAAGTATACTTTTCAAAACAAGTTCTCATGTCTTCCTCCTGGGAGGGAGGCTGGTCAGGAATTTCTGTGCAACGAGGCCACGGCCGCAGGAGATTCATCCAAGTTCACACCCAGGATGGTCCCCAGCCAAGTCAGGGTTAACATCATGATACTTAATCCAGTGTTCTTTCTACTGCATTGTGCTGCCAGAACAGTAGTCACCAATTGTGACACTCCCAAATCAAGGTTAAACTGTGCATAAAGCAACAGCACTGATTATGGGCTATGCTGTTATTTCAGGGGTACCATATTTAGTTGGAGAAGGGCTATATATGTCTGGGTAAGGAATTGAGACTAACAAGACAGCAGAAAGCAGAGGTAGGCTTTTGTGTTTGGTTGATAGCAATGGATTCTACTGTACCTTTGTTTTTAATATTGGATCTTTCTCTGCAAATGCATGGATACAGCACAGAAACATCTATTACCTGTTTCTGAAACATCATCAAAAGCCCCATGGGCAGCAGAGTATAATGCAATGTGCCAACATGACAAGTGTGAAGTGTGTCAAGTCAGGGAACACCATAAATCCTCTATTCAATTCTCAAAGAATGTGATACACAAATGTCCATTCATCTTGCTCTCTTACACTTCCACCATTTTCCAAGGAGGCATCTGATAGGCTAGTGAGGATCCCCTCTGTGCTGAGCTCCTGAGGGCAAGACTCATTAGCCATTTGGCTGTCTCTAAAATTATTATATCCAGGCACTCAGGGAAAATAGGAACCTAAGGTAACATACCATACCTTGCTACTATCATTTGTCAAAAACTGGCACCAGGTAGAAATGACACAGGATAACAAGTCCAGAAGCATCTAGAACAAACAAGAAGGATTCATCATTGAAGACAGGCAGAAAACACCACCTCCCCCCTACCATCCATCCTTATATCAATTATGCTAGTACAGACTCATATTCCCAAGGACTAAACAAGTACGGGTTCATATTCCCAAGGCCTAAAAAAAAAAAAAAATCAGTTAGACCTTAAAAATTAGATTACATTTTAAATAGAAGCCAGACCTAAGAAAAAATTAAGTGCATTATATTCTGCCTCTTTGTTTGTTCCTCATTAAGTATAGGTTTTCAAGAAAAAAAGTAAGTTAATGAGGGGAAAGTTCAGTATTTGACTACAGAAAAATATATGAACCCTTCTCCCTGCTTTGACAACATCAGAAGAGGTGAAGAGAGGTGTCAGCGATGTTCAAGAGAGGGGAAGGGGTCAGCCCAGCAAGAACTGGAAAGATGATCAAGAGGAAGAAGTGCTCCAAGCCTAGAGAATGGAAAAAATTTGAAAACAACAGCTAAAGTTTATGAAGTGCTCCCTAGGTGCCAGGACTTACTAAATTTTTAAAATGTATTATCTCAATCTAATCTCACCAAAACTCTACATGGATAGTACTATTATTATTCCATTCATAGGTGAAGGAAACTGAGGCACAGGAAAGTTAAGTGACTTGAAGGTTAAATATCTGAATTCAAGCAGTCTGCCCTAGAGACCACAGTGTGAACAATAAAGCCAGTAGTTCTCAGTCTTATTCTTCCATCAGAAGCTCTGGGGGGCTTGTTAAAATCCAGCCCTAGAGTTTTTAATTCAATAAATAAGACCTGGGAGTTTGTCTTTCTAACAAGTCCTCATATGACGCCAATGCTGCTGGTCCAGGGACCACACTTTAAGAAACATTGCATTTAGCTATATTGTCCTTTTAACCGGGAAGCAGTCTAGTTGAAGGGAATAACATTAGCAAATGAATAGATTAAAACCAAAACAAGTCAGGTAATAATAAAGAAATGTGTCTAACTATAGCAATCATGTTGGTGACTCCAGTTTAAAAAAATAAAATAAAACAATGTCGTAGCCAAGACTTGGAAATCCTGACATGAGTATTGAAGTATATAAACAGCCGTGCCATCCTTTTTATACATAAAGGATGTATAAAACTTTGAGAACCTACAAAGGAAGTAAGAACAAGCAAACTTTTACAGGTAAGGCAAGGCAGATGGCTGCATCTTTAAAATCTATTGGCATACATTAACCATGAGTATGCTTAAGTCACAAGGAAAGATGAAAAGAACGCTTTGATGCTCATGTGGCATAAAATCACACATTATATCTATATCCCAGACAGCTTTCTAAAGAAAAACAAACAAACAACAAAAAGCACCCTCCCAAAACACTAAGCAATATGGATCACTTTCTCCAACTCCATGTCAAAATTTGATCATTTTGTTTAAATTTAGGAGTCTAGTGGAATCCATTGTCTTTGGAATCAAGTTATAAGAGTCAACTAAGACCTTCAGAAAAAAACTTTCACTTTTGGATTATAAAGAGACATATTTAAACAGAGATGTTTCTCTCAAAGAAAAAAAAAAAGAATGGTAGTAAAATATTTTTTTAAATGCAAAGTGCTTTCTGTAGTAACCGAAAGTCCCCCAATCCTGGATACTATTTTTTATTTCACTGATAATTTTGACATAGAAAGTCATGTGCAAAATAAAATCATTCACTTAAGCCTTCTTTGGACACCTTCTACATCAAAGCCAAGAGGACACAAGGTGTCTTGGGCATCGTGACTGTCATGATGAGGCTTAGAGCCTATTGAAAGACTTTATATTTTAATTTACGTGTGTGAATACATCGCTACAATTCTCTCCCAAAATGTCTTAGTTTTAGCCAATCATGAAGCTGCACGAAACCCAGAAGATGGTATAAAACATTTCTTTACCTTTCCCATTGAACTCCATATTAGCTCATGTAAAGCCTACTCAGTGCGGTGGACTCTTTTCTCTTAGTTGAGAAGGGATGAAAGATGTAAATGAAGGGAGAAGAAAAATTTTATACAAAGTCAAATACAGTAAGTACTATGCACACCGCTCAGACAATCATAAGTACATAGGAACTCAGAGGACAGAGATATCGCTGGAAATCTCATTAAGCTTTTTTGAGATGCTCTGGATTTCAGATTTGAAAGAAAAATGAGAGAAAACAATAGAGAGGGAAACGTTCCAGAAAGGAGGGTGTTTCTGAACAAATGCTGAGCAACAAGACTTTCAATCTAGGATATGCCATTATGAAGAAGGTAGTAAGTGCATTAATGTGATGGAGACAGCAAAGATCCAAGTAGGGAAAACACCTGGGACAAGGATAGAAAAGTATTCTTAGGCTTATCAGGGAGGAATGGGGGTGTCACACCAAGAGTAACCATTAGAGGCAATGGGAAGCCATTGAAGAAATTGAAAGGAGTGACATGAAAAAAGCAATGGTTTAAACAGACAAAATGGCAGGATTTCATAGCATATGTCCAAGGGTGAACCATCAGCTAGGAAACCACTGCAACAGTCCAGATGTGAAGCAACAAAGACTCAAACTAAAGTCAGGCCACTTGTAATATAAAGGAAGGGATGACTGTAGTTTCAGAAATAAGGAGAAATCCTTGTCCTGGCTATGACTGTGGTTGAGGAAAGAATAGCCAACTAATGATGTCAAGCTTCTCAGTCTTGGTGTCTGGCCAGAAACAGTAATTGAGGCCTACATGGGTTAAAGAACTTGACCAGGCTCATGTTTCATCGATGGCAAGGTTGCATTTAGATATATGGGATCTCAGTTTAGTCTTCCTTCCAGTACATCATGCCACCTCATGCATATTCATACAAAGCTTTTGAGTCTTGACATTTCATCATACCATGATAATTCTAAAATCATGCAGCACATGTAGCAAATAACTCTAAAATCATGTGGCACAACAACAACAACAAAAAGCAGTATTTTTCTATCTCCCAAGTTTTCACTGAAATGAGGACATTTTAATTAATTAATTTTTTTTTTTTTTTTTTTTTTTTGAGATGCAGTCTCACTCTTTCGGCCAGGCTGGAGTTCAGTGGCGCCATCTCGGCTTACTGCAAGCTCTGCCTCCCAGGTTCACGCCTTTCTCCTGCCTCAGCCTCCCGAGTAGCTGAGACTACAGGCACCCGACACCACACCTGACTAATTTTTTTGTATTTTTAGTAGAGACAGGGTTTCACCATGTTAGCCAGGATGGTTTTGATCTCCTGACCTCGTGATCTGCCCACCTCGGCCTCCCAAAGTGCTGGGATTACAGGCGTGAGCCACCACACCTGGCCGGGCACATTTTATAAGAAATTTTTCCAAATTCTAGTACGATTATTTATAACGTCATAATTATAGATTCTTTTTCTAAGTAGAAATTCTGTATGGTAACCCATTCCCTAGAGAGAGTAACCTCTCCCAACTCCTCATTCTTCATCGATTCAAAGGTTCTTGAGAGCAGGGTTCCTCAACCTTCACACTATTGACATTTTGGCCTGAATGACTCTTTGTTCTATGTGTGGGACAGGCATTGTAGAATATTTAGCAGCATCCCTGGCTCTACCCACTAGATGCCAGTAGCAACCATCCACCCCTAGTTGTTACAACCCCAAATGTCTCCAGACATTGTCAAATGTCCTTTGGGGAACAAAATCGCTTCCATTTGAGAATCTCTGCCTTAGAGGTATTTTATAAAACTTACATCAATGAAACTATCATTTCCATTCAACAACTCTCCTAAGTTCTGTCTTTGGATGGTGGTTCTCTTGTATGTGTGGGTGGGGGTGTTGGAGGAGGGCTGGAAAGATAAGACTCAATCACCAGTTGCCAAGTTTCACTTTAAACTTCCTCTTCATGGGGTATCACTGCATCTGGAGCCAAATGGAAGGGGACTTGCTTAAATGGAGCCCAAAAGTCTTCTGTGGTCTTTAAGAAACACATGGCAACAAAGTGCTTTCCATAACCCACTTTTCACTTAGAGTCAACTAAATTCTTTTTTTAGCTATTTAGAAGAGATCTTGTATCTCAAAACAAACAAAATTGCAACCATCTTCAGCAAATGTTAATATCTGAGCTATAAGCCCTCTAAAGGAGGGGACAAAGCTGGTTTCCCTCTCCAGAATGACCCTGGACTATAAGCCAAGACCAAGGCTATGGCCCTTTAATCTGAGAAGGACATGCCTCTTACTTTACTCTGATCATCTGCCTCAAATAGGCAGGCCTGCGAGGGAACAAAGTAACTGACGAGACATAATGTGCCATCAGCGATACATTCTACAGCTTTATCTTTCAGATTCATCAGGAATTGAGTAAGAAAAAGGGACCTGTTACGTTTAATCATAAACTGACAAGACATTTGTATTTATGTGGCAAGAAGTTACATCTGCCAACCAGGCTCCTGTCTTCCTTAAGTAAAAGCTTCATGTCAGCTCTTCTGTTTACTCAATCGTCGGCTGCTTTCTGGTCTCACTTGCTTTACTATATATTTATATTGAAAGAATACATTCTCAGCAGCTTTTAGGCTCTTAAATGCATTTCAAGAGAAGACCAAGTCCAATCACTGTTACTTAATTAACACAATTGTGAAGACTTCAATCTAGCTACACAATAGCTTTCCTGACCTTGCAGAAGGAGGCAGGACTTCATTATTGAGTATATTGTTTCCTATAAACATATAAAACCCCTACAATAACAATCCCATCAGCCGAAATGAAGTTATCTGAGAACAGAATTAAACTCTAAATGACCTTTTGCTCTACTCCGTAGCCCCCTATTAATAATTTCTAATCTAATCAGTGTGGATAAATGCACTAAGGCTGGTCATGCCAGGCACTGGGCCAGCCCGGCCAATTGCCGTCCATCTGATTCATTCCAGTCCAGAGCCTGTCTGGAAAAGACACATCCCTTGCTGAGAGGCCACTGCCTGATTTCCTCTTTTGTTATCTTTTAGCAGCAAAGTCATGTCCTTGTAACTGATAGACACGTTTCTTTGTAAATAACCCTGGAGTGACTGATAGAGCTTTTGCCAGACAAAGGCAGCAAATAGCAAGGCATTACTCATGCCAAGCCAGAGAACACTGTGTCACAGCTGACAAATTTATGGGAGATATGAGCTCACCTCTTGCACAAATATATACTTTCCTGGCAAATTCATCACATGCTTTAATGGCCCCATACTGCATTTGTCAGCTGTCTGTCCCTGTGCCTTGTTGCCTTTGGTTTCCTGTCAAGGATTGTTTGTTGAAATCATCTTACAGCCCCATTCTTCAGCAGTGAGACCCAAGAAAGATCAATGATGACACCTGTATTGATAATATTTTACATTCAACTATTTGGCTGATAAATCATTTTAACAATGCTGATATGTTTATTGAGTGTCTGCCGGCATCACAATTATATGAAAAGCGATGCCAACTTAAATCTTTGCATTGTTGGTCTGGTTTTTATTTCTTTCTTTTCATTTTCCCATAATTAAATGTGCCATAGTACAGGTTTTACTTCCCCATGTCAATCGAGAGCAAGTGAAAATAGGCGAAGGGGTGACCTTGCGTTTCCACTCATTGGTTTGTTTTTTAAAAAGGAAAGAATGGCAGCCTGGTGGTTATTGCTGGTTAAAAACGTAGTTATTAGAAGGGAGAACCAGGGTTTTTAGGGTTCTAATAATGTTCTGTTTTGTGACCTGGGTATTGGGTTCAAAGATATGATCATTTGTGAACATTCTTTAAGCTCTGTTATAATATGTGCATTTTTTCTGCACATACATTGTAGTTTAATAAAAAGTTGAACAAAGATCAGCAAATGGATTACATATACACATGCACACACACATTATGAATACACAGACTCAGAGTCAGTGTTTTCTACCTTGAGGCTTTATATTACCTACAATCCCTTAGGCTTCTCCCTGGAAATCTCACCCATCTAATATGGAAATTACATCCAATAAGCATTTTATAACTGATCCTCTTAGCATCATCTCCACAGAATTTTAAAGAAAATCTTAGGGTTCTCAAATTCCTTAGCCTTTACCTCCTCTTTAGGACACTTTTGACATGGACTCCTGGGTCTCTATGAAAAAATGGAAAGAGACCAAGGCATCAATAAAAAGAGATAAAATTCTCCCTTGGTTTCTTACTCAAATTAACTTTGACTCAAGTCACATGCTCAGTCTATGTCTATGGAAACATTCAGATACAGGTAAACATTCAGACGAAAAGTGAAAAATCCAACCACCTGAATTGACTTACCTATTGTTGGTGACACCTGTATGTATTGGCTTTTTGGAAGCCCTCAACAGACATTCACTTTCTTGTCTTTGGGTAGAACTGTATCATATGGCACCTCCAGTTGCAAGGGCATCTGGAGACAGAATATTTAGCTTTTTCAGCCTCTGTATTAGAGACTGGTAATGAGATCCCCTTTGGGAATGAGCGATGAATTGGCCAAATCATAATTCTAACTAGATAAGTGAAAGCCACAGCAGTCCAGGTGAAATGGAGATACAGGAAAGTCCAGGGCAGAGTTGTTTAAATCAGTGGTTTCAACCTTGGATGCTCATTGTAATCACCTGGGTATCACTCTCAGCAATTCTAATTTAATTGGCCTTGGGTGTGGTCCAGCATCAGGATCTTTAAAAGCTCCTGTAAGTGATTCTAATGCACAGCCAAGGTTGAGAGCTACTGGCTTAAACAGATAAATATCAAGACTTGTATCCTCAAAGAAAATAGCAAAGGTATTAGATATCTCACCAGCTATTATGTTTTGTGGATTTAAAGTCAAAGATTAAACAAAGGCTTTTAAGAGCTTATATCTGGAAAAGGAGTGAGAGTCTAGAAAAAAATTATCCCCTGATTTTGCAAACTCTTGAGTGACAAACGGGCATTAGAACATGAACAAGTTGATTTTTAAAGTAATATGTTGATTAACACTCACTCAATCTAATAGTTGGAAATATTCATAGAAAAAGTAGGCAGTCTCATCTGTGTAATTAACTGGAAATAATCTCAGCTGCACCCCTTCCCAGTGGGGATATAGTGTAAATATTGACCTCTCGTAAAGTCTCAGTTTTCCCACTTACAAAATGGGGGAAATGACTGAACTTACCTCAAAAGCCTTTTTGTAAGGAATGATTGAGATAATCTGGATGAAAGGGTTAAATGCCTGGCACATAGTAACAGCTCAATATCATCATTGTTCTTGGTCTCCCATTCAGCAAGCTCATTTACAAGCATTCATGTCACCTACAAAGAATTAGCAAGAATTGGGTCTGAAAAACACCAAGGTGACAATTTAATTACTGTTATATGAGACTTGATCAACTACTATTCAACTATCCAGGGGCGAAGTATTGTAAAAGAGATATAAATGCTGCTTGAGAGACTTATGTTAGATATGATTTTTAAAAAAATAGTTAACTATGAAGGCAATAAAACATGGTAAAACGTTAGTTGAAAAAGCAGTGGTTTCTCCTCAGAAAGTCTGCTTTAATAGGAGATATTTTCATATTTCTAGAATAGTCTAAGCCATAGTGTGGTAAATAAATTAACTTTCAACATCCTTTTTGGTCTTTATGACTCAATCATTACGACTCAAAGACATAAACTTAGGAAGATGAAATTCAGATTTCAGTTGAGAAGTAATGCTGTTTCACTTCCCTGAGAGAATTGTCTGGTTTGTGAAATACTACAGAAAAAGCTGTATTTTCTCTAGAAAATGAAAGGTCTTGGCCTGAGTAAATCAAGGCAGAAAACTCACCCCCACAAAAGCTGCAGCTCTGAGAGTGTGTGGGCAGGATGAGTGTCACAGGTTTAGGATGCTTGGCCTGCCCTTGGGACCCCAGCTCCTCCTTTCCAGCATGTTGCGGTCCAGAGTTCAGTTCATACCATCCCAGATGATTTGGGGGTTTGCTTCCTCACTTCAGGCACTCTCTAAATAAGAGGGCTTGTCAGTGGCTCTTCCATCTGGCAGAGAGTGGGTACTCAATAAATATTTGTTGAATGAGCCTGATCATTCTGATGAAAAGAGACCCCTTTGTTCTTTTGGGCCATTGGGTTCACCATTTACTAAACGGCCTGTGGCTTCCTGGTCTGACAAATTTATAACACCTGTTTATGTCTTTCTCACCCACAGGCTTCAACAGAATACCTGTGGCTGCACTTACAAAAGGCAACCAGAAGGACCCGTCCATTCTGGAAAGTACCTTTGGTCTGAAAGGTACAAATCAGAACTTTCACCACATTCCATCTGGCACTCACTGGTGGCGCCAACACCTCGAAAACCCTGCCGGGGCCATTTGTCACCATGTGGACACACACAGACCACCAGTGAAAGTGGAATTTTTGAATGAGCTTGAATGACCTGCCTATATGTGTAGACAGCCATGGTCACTTTTTCTCCATAGGATTAGATGTGCTGATTCTAATGTGGTTCACATTATGCTATTTTCTTTTAAAAGTGAAATTTCTTTTGGAAACCTGGACATTTCTAAGATGACTTCACATCCATTCACTCCTCTTGCCTTCCAAAACAGCTGCTCAAAATCTGAATATTAGATAACACATAGCAAAAACAAACCTCTGTTATTATTATTATTACTATATTATTAGGTTTCTGTAAAATCCCAAGGAATTCTATAGATAATGTAGAGTAAGCTATTAGAAGGAAATCATTATTTTCAATGTGGTTCATCCCATGGAGTATGGATTGAGAATTCCAGCTCTGTCTTTCCTGGAAATGGATGCTAGTTCTTCAGAACAGTGAGTCTTCTTCAAACAGCATAAAATAATCATTATGACGTAATCAGCAGTAGGAATAAATGTGTTACACTTGTCATTTTTCCCTAGTGCATTTCCAGGTCTCTATCAGCAGAATTGGAATTACTTCATCATTTTCAGCATTTCGTTTTCCTTTCCAGCATTTATTGCAGAGAAAATATGGGGCTTGCTGGTAGTATTCCCAGGTGACAAATGTGCACCCAACACCCTACAGAAAAGAAGAACCATAAAATAATGAATTATTCTATTGTAACTCCTGCCTGGAAAACAGCTGGTATTTAACATCACATTATGCTTCATGTGGAGTGTTGTGAGTCATCTTCCTTATGCACAGATCTTGTCTCCTCATTTAGATAACAAGCTTCCTGAGGGAGGGGAGACCACCATTTGTTGTGAGCAAACCTTAGCCCGTTACATATTTTATTCTCTGTATTACCAACACCCCATTGAGGTCTTTACAGATGAGGGAAGTGTGGGAGGTTTGAGTCATTCTTCCAAATGCACACAGCAACTGGGTAACATTTAGCCCCAGCCTCAGCTTGGGCTTGTCAGTGGAAGTTTGCTCAGCAACAGAGACCAGCATCAATAATCATGCTCAAGAGATTAGTATTATGAGCCTGGTATTACCAGAATGTTTGTTACATGAGTACTCCTGAGACTTCTGGAGTCAACTTTAAGAATAGCCTCGGAGCTTGCAGTGAGCCGAGATCGAGATCATACCACAGCACTCCAGCTTGGGTGACAGAGCGAGACTCCGTCTCAAAACAACAACAACAAAAAACAAACAAAAAAAGACTAGCCTCAACTTTAAATATCAATGTTGTCTCAAGCCCCGATTCAACATATTTTGAAAAACCCAGTGTTCTCCCCTCCTATCCCAGTATTAATTGACTAATTTAAACTAAAAATGTATTGGGTGCCTTTTGTGTGCCAGGCATTATACTATTTGTTTAGGAGAGAGTGCGAAACAAGGCAGAGGAAGTCTCTACTCACATTGAGCTTTCATTCCAGTGGAGCAGTGTGTTATCTATTATGGCATAACAAAGCACCCCCAAACTTAGTGGCTTAAAATGAGAAACCTTTACTGCCCTACAGTTTCTGTGGGTCAGGAATCCGGGTGTGGCTCAGTTGGGAGCCTCTGACTCAGGGTCATAACGTTACAAGGTATGAGCTGGAGCTATGGTCATCTCTAAGCCAGCTGGGAGGAGACCTTTTTCCAAAGTCACTCACACAGACTCAGGTGTTTACAGTCCTTGCTGGCTGTTGGCCAGAGGCCTCAGTTCCTTGCCACAAGAGCCTCCCCATAGGTTACTCACAACATAACAGTTTGCAGCCCCCAGAGCAAGGACCCCAGAGACAGAGTGAGAGAGGGCAAGAGAAGGCAAGATGTAAGTCACACTCTTTTTGTAACCTAATCCCATCACTCTTCCTGAATTCTACTCATTAGAAAGAAGTCACTAGATTCAGCCCATCTTCAAGATGAGAAATACCAGAAGACAGAGAACATTGAGGCTGTTTTAGAGGCTGTCAACCCCAGGGAGACAGACAGCAAATAAATAAGCAAATAAATAAAAATGGAAGATGATAATAAGTGCAATGAAAAGCAATGAAGCAGAGTAAAGAATCAAAAGTAGCGGTTGAGGGTAGAGTATTTTAAGTAGGATGCTCAAGGGAAGTCTCGTTGCAAAGGTGACATGTAAGTTAGGATCTGAATGATGTCTGGGAGCCAGCTATGCCAGCATCTGGGCAAAGAGCTTATCAGGCAGAGGAGACACAAAGTGTAGAAACCTGAGATGGGGAGGAGTTTAGTGTGTAGGAGGAACAGTAAGGAGGCCAGTGTGGGCAGATCAGTGGGAGGGAAGGAGAAGGGTGGAAGAGAGGAGGTCAGAGGGGCAACCATGAGCCAGGCTGCACAGGGCTTGGTCGACCATGGCAGAGAATTTAGAATTTATTCTGAAAGGAATTAGAAGCCATCATGATCAGATTCACATTTTTAAAGCTCTCCTCAGTTGCTGTTGTAGAGAAAAGATGGTAGCAGGGCAGCAGAGGGAAGAGCAAGACCAGCTGAGAGATGACCACAGAGGCCCTTATGAGATGGGAGCTGACTCACATAAGAATAGAGGAGTCTCACGGGCTCATTTGTCTCTAATGCTCTTCTACTCTATAGTCTGCCCTCTACCCAGTGTCTCGTCTCCTGTAACCATCTCACCACATAGGTTAACCCCAGTGTGGGCTGCCACCTCATCTCCTTTTAATTCCTCTGCCAAATGATCACCAACACAAGGAAGTATACACTGTGAACTCTACTCAAGTTTGTAGTACCCCAAGGGGATCCTGTTCTCAGAGCAGTGCAGCAAACAATTTAAAATGTAGTATCAAACATTGCCATTATAAAACAGCTTGGCCCATGCCCCCACTATCCCTGATGCCCACCATGTTGCTAAGCCAACCTCTCTCCTTTGATCTTGTAGCACCAAGCTTTCAATTTTTCTGAGTCCCTCATCCCCTCTTGCTCTCAGGCTGCTCACACACAAAAAAAGTTTCTGCATCTTTTCATGTAAGAACAGTTCGATGTCCCCTTTATTTTGCCTCCTGCCTCTAGATCTTGACTTGACGTTTCACTTTTCACAACCAAAATATCCTATCAAGCTGTTTTGCCAAACAATATCAATAGCAAATACATTTTCCTAAGCAGGATGCTTGGATGTTTTCACACCACTCTGACACATGGATGGAAGGTTAGAAGACAACAAAGGGAGGGGCTGGGAAGGACTCCAAAAGCAGAATCAGAGATTATATCATTCCTTGGGAAAGAAGAAAAGGATCAAAAGAGCTGAATAAAAGGTAGTCCCAGCAACAACATCTCCTTGTGAACAGACTTTTGAGTATTTGGCTTTGTTATCCCCCAGAGAATACAAATGCCCCTATGGACACCAAGGTCATAATAATTCCACTTCTCCCATCCCCCTCACACCCTTTGGCGCCTCATATATTCTCATTACAGTAAACTCAATTCTCCAGAAAATTTCAAGAAAACTAAGTTGCTTCCCTCTTCAACTGTTTACGTTCATTTTGACTTACTATATGAAGAGTCTAGGTACCCATAGTGTTCAGATTCTGCCAATGATGTCATACTTCAGTAATATGGAAATGACTGAGGAAGAATTAATTTCTGATTCATGTAGCAATAAATTGAGGCTTATTGACTTGAACATTACTTTTGCCAAGAAATTTTTGCTGCCAGAGTTTATTTACAGAATGTCATCATTTTTCCAAAACATTATTGCTTCCTTTTTCAGACCATGCCTTCTGACTAGAGCAGGTAATTTGGGGAGGATTTATACATAATTATAGCCTGAATCCCTTAATTTATTAAATTGCATAGTACTTGGCTCATTAATGGCTGTTGAAAATGCTAGTCTAGTAAAATCATAAGAAGAGCTTTTACCTGGTGAATTTAGTTGTTGAAACCAAGTTGGACTCATTCCCAAACATAATCTGGAAACAAACGGTCAGTCTATTGGGAAGGCGCTGCCCTGAATGGATGGGCAATCTGGTGTTATGGATTGACCATCGTCACCCACTGGACTTGGCATCCTCACCAACCTCTTTACTCAACTCCTTTCGAGCAATTAAGAATTCCATTGAGAATATTGACAAGATTCCAAAAAGCAATAAAATTACATAATGTAGTCCTGGTATAGATAGAGGATTCCTGGTAATGATGCTGGGGCTTTTTTCATAAGCACATAATAAAGTCGTGAGCTGGACATAAAATACTCAAGACACAGGGGAGCGCTCCCCCACAGTCGCAGGTGTCCGTAGCTACCTATCTACTTTGTCTTGTTCTCCCACCCACCTCAGGCCCTAACTTGAGACCTGGTGAAAGAGGTAGTCTGAATTGTATGGAAGAACGCAGAAGTAAAACTGCTAACTTAGCTGATTTCTATTCCTAAAGTTTGAGGGAAGGCAGAGTCAGATTTCAGGGGATAAAAGAGACTGTTGTGGCCCAGACTGGACTTTAGTTCCCTCTGTGATAATTGTGCTTTCTTGTTTGTGTGTATGTGTGTGTTTGTGTTTGTGTGTTGGGGGATGGGAGATATATGTATGCTTATATGCATGAAAAGTTTACAAATGTTTCCCCAATGACAATATGGTCCCCAAACTAGGCTGATCATCAGAATCACTTGAGGAGCTTTCAGAAAATACAGGCGCCTGAACCAGCCCATCCTGAGGCACAGGAATCTGTGCTTGTGAAACAAGTGCACATTTAGGTGACTCTGATTGTTAGCTAGGCTTAGAACCACCATTCTAAGACCCATTCCTCACTTCACCCTCACCATTTCTGTGCCAGCTCTCTTCCAGTGATTTAGTTTCTCAATATCTTCATTATCTTGTTTCCTTTATGTTTTAAACTGCATTTGGTCAAGGCAAACTGTTTCTTTCTTTGGTTTACAAAGGTGTTCATCTTGCCATGTGGAGATATTATTCTTCCAATTCCAAAACATTTGCAATAATGGGGGATTCAATTCTATATTGTATCTCCAAATCTCTTAATGTCCTAAAACGGCCTCACCAGAGAGTAGACTCATCAATCTATGCATAACCAGATATATGGATGTTTTTTAGGTCCTGGGGAAACCTTAACTGCAGACTGGTCAAGTGCAGCCCAGTGATCTAATGGCATGTTCACAAATTCGTATCCATACCAATTCTAGGCAAACATGGAGGAACAGACAGAGTTTACTGCAATACCCGGACTTACATTCAGTACTGTCAATGGCTCCAGCATCTTGAAACAAACCAATTTTGGATTCTCAGGTAAAGTCTGGCAAATAATTTTTCCTTACTTAAAGAAGAGAAAGGGCCTAAAATGAATTACATACAGCTTTAAAGTACATGTTCTTACAAAACAATAGCTTCTTGAGCTAATTCTAAATAAGTTAGTTACAAATGAATCAGAAACACATGGTTGCAACTTTCCTCTAAATAAAAGGAGACTAAAAATTCAGGAAAGGAGCTAGAGACAAACATGAAGTAGATTTTCCAAAGGTCTAGACAATTGTTTAAAACACTTTCCAACAACTCAAAGTTGTCAGGTTTAATCAATTCTTTTTTTTTTTTTAGTTTAGTTATCTGAATCTAAAGATATCTAAAAAAGAATCAGTGTTAAGTGAAAGATTTTAACAGATTCCAAACAGAATTAGTTTTCAAACTACAATGTAATTATGGAAAACTCACTAAGGTTAGGAGGTAAAGTAGATGGGAACACACTCAAAAGACCAGAGCTGGGCATCCACAACTTCTAAGTAATTCTTAATAAAAGGAGAGAGAAAATACTTGAAATTGAATGACAGTTGAACAAATCAATTGTTGCTAACAGATTTTTCCTTAATTAAGTCCTGATGGTTTTGCAATGCAGAAAAGAATGTATTGGGCTTTTCACAACTTCCTCTATTCCCAGTGAAAAAGAAAGCCAACCCAGAAAATCACTTAGGAAGATCCAGACAACAGATGGTACACCAAGAGTGAACAATAATCTCAGTAACTGAGGCCTCAGAGACAAGATGATGCATTCCACAACTGGATATTGTAAAACTTGGGTACAAGTGGTGTGCTGATCTGACCATTAAAACTACGTACTTCTTGAGTCACAGACCAGTGTGTGTGACTGGTTAAAACCCAGTCACAACCTGGAAAAAGTTATGGAAAGCACTTGGGGACTGAGAAGAAGCAAACTTCCTTAGGTTTATACAGTATGGCTGGCACCTTAAGCAAAGTTAAAATCTGTATCAATCCCTGCAGAATAAGGGCAACACCAATTAAGCTACCTACTTCATGCAAGAACCTAAAATGAAAAATAAAATTGCTTTTAAAATGTGCTGCAGCCAAATAAGCTGGTATTTCATGAAAAGGAATGATTGCATTTTTGACCTTGTGTGTTAACCCACTGTGCCAGATCAACAATGACTACAAATTCTTTGATCTTCTTCCCATTGAAAATAGGCGTTTATGGCCTCTCCTCTTCGAAGTGGGCAGATTCTGTGACTGTTTGACTCATAGAATATGGTAGAAGTGATGCTGATAATTTCTAGGATCAGGACTTTAAGGACAGCTTTCACTTTCTGTCACTTGAAAAACTCTTGGATCCTAGCCTCCATGTAGTCAGGAAGCTCAAGCAGCCCCATTGTAAGTCCTATTTTAGTAGAAACTGAGGCCTCCAGCCAATAGCCTTGATTGAGCTCCCATGTAATAACTAGCACTCACTTACTAAGCATGTAAGTGGACTATCTTGGAAAAGAATTCTCCAGCCTCTAGTTGACATAAGGGTGAGATGGAATTTGTCAGATGGGAGCCTGGCATTTATTACCACAATTAAATAGTCAATCAATTATCAATTGTTAATACTGAAATCATCAATTTCAGATAATTGAAGAACAACTGGAGGAAGCAGAATCCTCTCAAAGGTATAGCCAGCAACTACAGTGATTTAAATATCCTGGAAGGGACCTCAGCTTCATATTTGTGATACTGAGCAGAACACAGACAAACTGTCAGGCAGTTGGGTGCGGTGAAAAAGAAGGAATGACAGCCAACACTATGAAAAGGACCTGAGGTCATGAATATCTGGGCTAGCTCAGTGAAGCTAAGGAGGAAGTGGATATGAAAATCAATATTTTAAACCATGCAAGATGAATGATAAACTGGGGATAAACAATAGATCAAACAGAACTGAACCTTCAAATGGCAAACTTTCAGGCTGTCCTGGGAGTGGTCACATTACATGGAACTTCATGTGCTTTTAGGCTTTGGGAAGTCAGTGGCCTAGGATGACAAAGGAAGAGAAACACAAAGGCCATTTGCAGAGGAAAGTGTATTACATCCCGAAGCTGCCATGCTCAGCTCAATTCACTGACTGTCCCGGTCAAAGATCTCCTGGCTGCCAGTCCATCTGGCAGATGTAATAGTGGGCAGGGCCAGTGACATGCAGGGACCCCACTCAATCCACACCCTTCCAAAGGACTCTACAGGGTCAACACTCAGAGCCCTGCTGCTCTGAATGTTTTGCCAAAAGAAACATTCAGATGCCAACGCTGATGGTGAACATGAGTGAGCAAAGCAAAACATGCAAGGGCAGCCTGTAGCAAGACTAAAGAAAAACCACCATTCTGTCCACCAGGCAGGTCAAGGCCACAAACACTCCACTGGGAACTGGGTTACACCGGAAAGAATACAGAAACTAGTTAAAGTTGGGGGTATATTTTCCTAGGTGACCTCCAGATAAAGGTTAAGGAGGAAGCTAATGAGAGGAGGCTGTATGTAAAATGTATGTCAATTTCTATTGTTTTGAATAAACCCACATTATGCAGCTGGTAGATGATAAATCTCTGGTTTACGTTGGTCTATTATTTAATTAGGCCAACCCTTCACGACTGATGGTATTTTCTCATTTTAATGATTCTTTATTTTTCTCACATCTAATTGGGAAATCACTGCTTATCATGGTTATGGTTTCTTTATTGTACCATCTTCTAGCTGCTGTCCAAGACGACGTGAACTCCAGGCTATTGACTTTCCTCTGCCTTCAATGGAAATTGTCATGGAGAATTAAGTTTTCGACAAATCTACAGCCTATGTGCAGGGCTTCTTCCTGGGTGTAACAATAAGGAATTTGGAAACTGTCTCTAGTTTTGGCCTGGAGTCACACTGCAGCTTGAGACCCTGTCATTTCCATCAAGCTTGAAAATATACATCTTAATAAACTGTAATACTTCTTCAACTTTGATGGTATCTGTGAGCATGATGAAAAGGGTTTTCACCATCAGATTTGAAATGTGTGTCTGTTTTGTTTTTCAATCATAGACTTCTGTTGTCTAAACCAAGTTCAGGCAGTAGGAAGGAATGAAGAGAGTTCAGATTTATTCACATGGCATTTTCTCAGAAGAGCCTCTTTTTTAAGAAGCAATTTTTCGGCCATCTACACTAGGCCCATGCAAATGAAAAGATCAGAGTTAATTAATCTTGTCCTGCGTAAGAGAAGTGACGAATAGCAATTAAGTGTTTTGTGTTCCTCAAGGAATTTTCCTGCTTACTTACTCTTTATTCCTCAAGGGAGGGAGTTACTCTCCCTTTTGGAAAATGCTCAGTGGAGAGCGCTAAAGCTCATATCCTGATTATCTTTCTTGAGCATGGCATGGGAGAAATAATGGAAATTTCTGAAGCCACACAGACCTAAATTCCATCATTTGTCAGCTATGAGATGTTGGCTAATGTATATAAATTCTTTCTCTCTAAAACAGAGCTAAGAGGGCCAAACTCTCTCACAATGAAGGCAAGGCAGCCACTTTCTTCTCCATGAGTTAGAGATGGTGTGAAAAGAAGACTCCCAGCAGAATGCAACTTGAACCTAAAGAGCTTTATTCAAGAACAATTGAAACTGGAAATTATGTTTCTAACATCACACTGCCTTGTACTTCATGC
The DNA here is from genome assembly GCF_001698545.2 of Rhinopithecus bieti. Taxonomy (NCBI): domain Eukaryota; kingdom Metazoa; phylum Chordata; class Mammalia; order Primates; family Cercopithecidae; genus Rhinopithecus; species Rhinopithecus bieti. Next base: position 8,534,919 of record NW_016806571.1, read on the forward strand.
ACTTTATTCTATAGAGTACTTTAAGGCTACACCTACACCTCAGAATGTTTGAATTTATTCAGAGAAACAAAACTAAGTTAAATAATAATACAAAAATGATGATGATGGTAATAATAATAATAATCTATGTTATCTCTATGGAGCTGAGTAGAAAGAAAGCACTTTTTTTGATTAAAAGACCTCAAGTTGGCCAGGCATGGTGGCTTATGCCCGTTAATTCCAGTACTTTGGGAGGCCAAGGTGGGTGGAACACGAGGTCAGGAGATCGAGACCATCCTGGCTAACATGGTGAAACCCCATCTCTACTAAAAATACAAAAAGTTAGCCAGGCATGGTGGCATGCGCCTGTAATCCCAGCTACTCAGGAGGCTGAGGCAGGAGAATGGCTTGAATCTGGGAGGCAGGGGTTGCAACGGGCTGAGATTGCTCAACTGCACTCTAGCCTGGGTGACAGAGCGAGACTCCATCCCCCGCCCAAAAAAAACAAACTCAAGTCACTGACTGGTTGCCTTTTTCACTGCTCAGTTGATCTTTGAGGCACCATTAGACTTAACAGTCAATGTCTTTATCAAGGAAAACAATCAGCGAGTATATTAATTAGGACATTGCTTACACTTTTACTGCAAGTCTAATGATTTATTGATTTTAAATTGGATGCCTGTCTTCATTAAAGTCATTAATACTCTAAGTAAATTTGTGCCTGAAATTTCATACGTATTTAGGAATTACACATATTTTGCTTTTTACCATGGGACCTTTAGGCTATGAGCAATCTCCCTGTTGCAAATATCTAAATTTACAAACAGAGCTCTTTAGGTATATTAACAAGTGCCTCACCTTCACAGTTGAAAATGGAAATTAAACAGAAGTGTATGGGACAGGATTGTTGACAAAACCCTATGAGTATTAGCTTCTCCTTATTGGTACATGTAACTGTCTTCTGCAGCTGGCCACTAATGAGCACAGCTGGCAGCTAAGGCATGATTGGCTTTGGCATTCACTCTTCATTCTTCCCCAGAATAACAGAATTCGTAGAACGCATCCCTCCCAGGTGTCACTGTAGAGTGAGTACCACCATATCACCTTTATAAAATTGTGTGTGTGTTGAGTCTGAGATCTCCTGCAGGGTCTCCTTCAAAACAATTGATCTTAAGAGTCTTGGATGTGGTGTGGTGGTGATGACCACAGTTCTGTTCTGATGTCCACTGCTCTATGATCTTTGGCTTTGTGGACCACTGATAGACCCAGGTTACTGTTTATGAAGCTGCTGACCCTCCCTTGGATCTCTGACCTCTAGGAAGCAGAAAGCTCCTTGTGATTAGCTATTTTTGCAGGAGTTCCTCACAGCAGAATTGTCCAGATGTTTTAGGAAGGGGAGAGGGACAGGGGATGTGATGAGGTCGGTGAGGTGCAGCTTCACCCTATGCTAGGATCATGCTCCCTCTTCCAGAATTTATGCTAGTCTCTTTGGTTCTTTCAGCACCTAGCCTTTCCTCTGGCAGAGCGAGTGCTCCACTGTTTTATCTGCTAGCCCCATAGACCCCCTCAGCAGCTGCCGGAGCATTGAACACATCTGTGACCCAATTCAAATTCTTTCTAAAAGGTATAACTGACCCTACACAAGTCAAGGGACACAAATCTCAGTGCTCCATAACATTTCCTAAAAGCTCAGAAACTCCCAAAACATCTAGAGGCCAGCAGGGCCGCATTCCAGCAGAATTAGAGTTCAGTCTAGCACTGTCACATTGATCCACTTCAACATCTCAAGTCTCAGTTAGCTTTTGTTAGCAATATTATATTCCAGAAAATGAAATCAGCCCAAATACCTAATAGGTACCCCTTGAGGTCTGCATCTCAGTCAGCTTGGGCCACTGTAACAAAGTACTATAGGCTGGGTGGCTTATAAATGAGAGAAATTTCTTTCTGACAGTGCTAGAAGATAGAAGTCCAAGATCAGGGTTCCAGGATGGTCCGAGTCTCATGAAGGCCCTCTTCTGGGTTGCAGAGTGCCAGCTTTTCATTATATCTTCACATGGTGGAGAGAGTGTGAAAGAGCTCTCTGGGGACCCTTTTCTAAGAGTACTGATCCCATTTACAAGGGCTCCACTCTCATAACCTAATTACCTCCCAAGGCCCAGCCTTCTAATACCATCACACTGAGGATTAGGATTTTGACATACAAATCCTAGTGCAGGACACAAGCATTTGGTCCATAAGAGTTGGTCGTAGTCTGGTCACACCTCACCTACCTGTCCTGATTACCAACTCTTTCCTTCAGCAGCTCACCAACTGTTCTTCCTTTCTCTAGCCCACACTGACTTCTCAGTTCTCTGTCCACATAAGCTGACAGCAAAATCACAGCAGCTCATTGTTTTCCAACCTCACATCCTTTTGTGTTGGCTTGAGTTTTTCAACTAAATTGTGAGTACACTAAGGGGAGGCTCTATGTTCATTATGCATTCTTATATTCACACGGTAACATGACATACTCTGTCACAGAGGCACAATAAATCAAATTAAATTTAAAAATATTGCCTGGTTAGTTCATTTGTGGTTATGTCTAAAGCTGTAGTAAGCTCCACAGGATATAAAAAAGTAGAATATGCGGCTGGGCGTGGTTGCTCACGCCTGTAATCCCAGCACTTTGGGAGGCCCAGGCAGGTGGATCACAAGGTCAGGAGTTTGAGATCAGCCTGGCCAAGATGGTGAAACGCTGCCTCTACTAAAAATACAAAAATTAGCTGGGTGTGGTGGCAGGCGCCTGTAATTCCAGCTACTTGGGAGGCTGAGGGAGAAAATTGCTTGAACCTGGGAGGCAGAGGTTACAGTGAGCCAAGATCATGCCACTGCACTCCAGCCTGGGTGACAGAGTGAGACTCCATCTCAATAAATAAATAAATAAATAAATAAATAAATAAATAAAGTGGAATATGATATGGTCCCTATCCTCAAACATCTCCCAATCTCATTGAGAAGGCAAAAAAATACAACAAAAATAATACAACTATAAGCAAATGCTAAGTTTGTGCACAAAGGTGTTTCTTTGTCATCCAGGAAGGGGATAGCATAAGGTTAACTGAAGTTAACTAGAAAGATTTCATGGCTATGATAAAATAAGTGATTGGCCTCAAACAATTACACAAGTTAAGGAGACTGTTAAAAAATGTCGGGTGTTTGTATTTTGTATAAACCTATACATTAATCGTTAGAGAAGATTTATTCACCCTAACTAAAAACAGGAAATAGCTCAGAAGTTCTTTCCTGAGTGAATTAACTCAGGTTAAACAAACTGTGGTTACATTCACGCCATGGAATACTATGCAGGAATAAAAAGGAATGAACTATTGATGTGTGTAGCAACCTGATGATTCTGCAGAGAATTATACTGAGTGAAGAAAAACCAATCCGAAAAGGTTACATAATGCATGATTCTATTTATAACACATTTTAAAAATTTAGAAATAAAGACTAGATTAGTGGTTGCCACAAATTTGGAGAAGGGGCAGGAGAGAGATGGAGATGGTTATCAAAGGGCAACCCAAGGTTCCTTGTGGTGATGAAACTGTTCAGTCTCTTGACTGTGATGATAGATACTTAAATCCACACATGATTAAGTTATATAGAACTAAACACACACACACGACAAGTAAAAATAGGGAAATCTAGCTAAAGCCTATGGATTATATCAATCCTGGTTGTGATACTGTACTATGGTTTTACAAAATGTTCCATTAGGGGAAACTGGGTAAAGGGTACAAAGCACCTCTCTGGATTATTTCTTACAACTGCATGTGAATTTACAATTATCTAAATAAAAAAATTTTAATTACAAAAAAGCTGCAGAATGTCATTTCAGATGATAAGGTATAGCATAAGTCAGGCAGTGAAACTTAGATCACATCCGAGATCAAGTTTCAGAAAACTTCTGAATCACATGAAAATTTCTTAACCTGCTAAGCTACTTTGCCTCAATTTACAAGTCAAAAATTTATAAATAGAAGGTATCATAAAGTGGTGAGGAAAAATTAAGCGTGGCATTGAAACATTCAAAAAACATGATTTCATGTCATCCAGTTATATTGCTTCCAACTTGGGTAGGCCACCCCCATTTCATTGAAAGAGTCAGAGGATGGAAGAAATAAGATGATGTTTTGCAACAAAGTATTTAAAATTAAAATATCCCTCCCCATTGCCCCAAAAGCCTAGGGGTT
>NW_016806571.1:8539396-8556104 GCF_001698545.2 Rhinopithecus bieti
CCCTTGTTTGTTTTTTTTTTTTTTTTTTTTTTTTTTTTTTTTTAGACGGAGTCTGGCTCGGTCGCCCAGGCTGGAGTGCAGTGGCCGGATCTCAGCTCACTGCAAGCTCCGCCTCCCAGGTTCACGCCATTCTCCTGCCTCCGCCTCCCAAGTAGCTGGGACTACAGGCGCCCGCCTCGTCGCCCGGCTAATTTTTTGTATTCTTTAGTAGAGACGGAGTTTCACCGTATTAGCCAGGATGGTCTCGATCTCCTGACCTTGTGATCCGCCCGTCTCGGCCTCCCAAAGTGCTGGGATTACAGGCTTGAGCCACCGCGCCCGGCCAAGCCTAGGGGTTCTTAAACAATGACATGCATAAGATTCATTTCAATGTGTGAAAATACAGCTTCCTGGGCCCACACCAAGAGATCGACATTCAGTGGAGTTGCATAGGATTCTGGAGTTTCTACATCTAATAAGCAACCCAGTGATTCTAATCTACCTGGAATAAGAAATCAGATTCAATGAGCATACTTATTAAAAATGCAAAATTTGTTGAGACCCACTACTTTTGTCACACAATAGTTCAACTTTATTCTGATTCAATGGAATTTATAGAAAGACGTTTGGGTACTTAAAGGTCTGGGTCATGTTCTTGTGTGGTTGGGGGTGGAGAGAGAAGAGGAAGCTGTCAAAGCATAAAACCTTCCCAGCCCTCCCCTTCTAATCACAACTCATCAGAGAGCATTTTGCACAGGGAGATCAAAGTCCCTGGCCGAAGAGAGGTTGAAAGACTTTGCTGTTGTAATTCTGGGGCAGAGGTGCTTGGATATAAATGAGCCCTAACTGTGGGTTTGGGGGACCCTGCAATGTAGAAATGTAAACACAGATGTCAGGCCTTTCATCCCCATTATATAAACATACCAGCTGCCAGGGGAAGAAGGAGAAACCCTTCAGAATTAGCTGCATTTTTTTGCCATCTAGAGTATAAAAATTGGCTTCACACTTGAATTTCCACCAGCAACTCGAAGCATTGTTGACCAGAGTAGGGCTAACAATGGAACATCATCCACAGTCTGAGTGGCTCTTCTCTCTAGGAGACGTTCAGTTATTACCATTCTCTGACATATGGGTGGCTGTTCCAGGAAAAGAGAATGAGAAGAGGTGGTGGCACCCTTTCACAAAATCCCTAGACTCACGGAGAGGGGCTCTTAAAAAATGGGTGGCCATTTTGTTTCCAGGGTTCTACAAACCAAGAGTCTGACTAAGATTTATAATCCTTATTGACCCAGATTTAGGGAAAATGGAAGAAGCAAACTCTTAAGAGTTTTTGTGAGAAAAACTGAATAGCTTCCAGGAAAAGAGGATATGATTATTCCAAAGCATGAATATTTGAAGGGCCACAGCTGGTTTAGCCACAACAAAACCACAACAGACCTCCTCTCACACTATTAAATATATATTTTTTTTTAAAAAAGGAAATGATGGAAAGAACCATTTCTGAAAAAAATTAAATGTGCAAAAAAGTATAATGGGAAATGCATTTTACAATAAAACACTTCAATCCATGGAGAAATGTGTCTTCAATTACATCTCAAGCTAGCATGCCAGCTTGCATATGCACGTAAGTCTCGTGTTTTCCACAGAGCCTCAGTTCTGAAAGACCCAAAGTGTTGTAGCAAAAGCATATGAAGAGTGTCTTTTCACTGGAACAGAGATGGCCTTTTTTTCTGAAAAAGCGACAGTCAAATACCTTCTGGCAATGGATATGCTCCTTGTTACATTATTAGCAATACCCATCAACCCAAGATGATAAAAATGAATCTGAAATTACCAAGCAACCCATATATGTGAACTTATTGGACAGAGGCCATTGTGGTTTAGGACACATTAGTTCAAATAAAATGTATTCCTTTAAAAATGATTCATCATAGTATTGTAAAAGGATTATCACAGTGGGCTTTTAAAATAACATTTTTTAAGAATGGATCGGCTAAGCCAGCTGTATGTAATAGAAGATCCAATCAATTCAGGATAAATGCATCACAGGTATTAACCAGAAATGTTTTGCTGCTGATATTTAGCTTATAAGATACTATTTTCTACAGTCAGTTATGGACTACAATTAAACTCAAATCTATGTAGACAGTATCTTCTACTCACAAGTAGATTCGTTCAAGAAGGCTATTCTTAAATCCATTTGCTTCTAAGTTCAAAAGATTACAGACAATGCATTTGTACACCCTTTTGCTTTTACAAGAGCATTCTAGATGTTGATTTCATTGCTTCTGTCCTCTTCTTGTTTCAAAATCTCAAGTATGTATGTGTGTGTATGTGTATGTGTGTGATATGTATTGATATGTATGTGTTTATGTATCCAAAATAGTACCTCAAACAGTACACACACCAGAACATCTCAATATTTCAGACTTCAAATGGCTATGCATGACAGCCAGTGCCACCTGTGCATGCAGGCAGAGTTGACTTTCCTTTGTTAGGAATCTGAAAGTTCCTTAGGTTGAGTAAGTAATGTAGCTTATGTAATTCTTAATTTATACATTAACATGGCAAAGATATGCATAATAATTTGGTTCCAGTGTAACTCTGCAGGTTGATCTCTCATCCATTCTATGCTGCATTCAAACTGTTCTATTTGTTTTATTTTTTCGTCCCTCTAGAGTACCGCTTTCTTCTCTTCAATTAATAATTTTTTTTTATTGATGACCTATTATGTGCTAGGCATGGTTTTAAGTTCAGAGGACACAGTAGTGAATCAAACAGACAAAATTCCCTGCCTTCTTAGAGCTTATGTTCTAGTTGGGGGAAAGACAAAATAAATAAATATGTAAAATATATACTATGTCAAATAGTCGTAAATACTATGCAACACATGCATGGAAGATGGAGGAGTTGGAAGGGAGGAATTGACACTTAAAATGTGATGGACAGGCATTCAGAGAGCCTGCTTGCCTGGTTCAGCAGCCTGAGCCACTACACCCTTCCTATGCAGAGATCTTGGTGCAAGGGGTGCGCTCTGCTCCCCAGTCTAAGAGTTTTCCAAGCATCTGCAGCACCCACTCTCCTGCATTAGGAGTTTAGGCCACCCTGCATTCCCGCACAGAGAACTTCGTGCAAAGGAGGTTTTCCAGCTCCACACCTAGCACTTGGTGGCTGCCCACTAGATTCTCCCTCAGTGGTGGTGCCTGTGCCTGCCATTGGAGGACCTGTAGGCAGACCTGCCCAGTCTGACTCTTCCCTTTGTGACTCTTGTAGGCCCCCAGGGCTGAGTAGGGAGCTCAGACCACTTTCATTCCAATCAGCTTATTGCCTGAGGCAATAGAGAACTTCAGTCATTAAACAAGGATCAAATATACACCTAGTTGAGTTGCCCCCAGCCGGTTCTTACCTATAAGCACCATCTACTGGCTTGTAGGTCAAACTGCACAGCCCTATATAAAATCAAAGCCAAAAGACCCTACATCTCTACTAAAAATACAAAATTACAAATACAAATACAAATACAAAAATTAGCCAGGCATGGTAGCACGTGCCTGTAATCCCAGCTACTTGGGAGGATCACTCGAACCAGAAGGCAGAGGTTGTAGTGAGCCAAGATAATGCCACTGCACTACAGCCTGGGTGACAGAGGGAGATTCCATCTAAAAAAAAAAAATTCAAGACAAGATTGAAAATCAACACAAAGAAACTTCTAAAGCAATCCAAGAAATGAAGGAAAATATAAACATCTTAAAAAGAAATCAGCCAGAAGTTCTGGAATTTAAAAACTCACTTAAGGAATTTCAAAATAGAATTAAAATTTTGTCAATAGACTGGACCAAGAAGCACAAAGAATTATGGATCTTGAAGACAAGTCTAGTCTTCCTTGTTGGATAACAATAAAGAATAAATAATTTTTAAAAATGATCAAATTCTTCAAGAAATAGGAGATTATGTAAAGGGACCAAACTTATGAATTACTGGCATTACTGAGAGAGAAAGAGAAAGAGTAAACAACCTGGAAAACATATTTGAGGGAAGAATTCAAGAAAAATTCCCTAAAATTGCCTGATGGGTGGACATCCAGATACAAGAAATACAGAGAATGCATGTGAGATACTATAGCAAATAAACATCACCAAGGCATATAGTCACCACACTATATGCATTGTCCAAGGTCAATGCTAAAGAAAATATCTTAAAGGCAGCTAGAGAAAAAAAGTCAGATCACATACAAAGGGTATCCCATCAGGCTACCAGTGAATTTCCCCACAGAAACCTTATAAGCCAGGAGAGATTGGGGGCCTATTTCAGCATTCTTAAAGAAAAGAAATTTTAATGAAGAATTTCACATGCCGCCAAACTAAGTAAGCTTCATAAGCAAAGGAGAAACAAAATCTCTTCCAGATAAGCAAGCACTAAGAAATTTGTTACAACTAGACCAGCTTTACAAGAGATTCTTAAGTGAGTTCTAAATATGGAAACAAAAGAATAATACCTGCTACCTCAAAAACACACTTAAGTCCATAGCCCACAGACCCTATAAAGCAACCACACAATAGAAACTAGAAAGCGGCCGGGCGCGGTGGCTCAAGCCTGTAATCCCAGCACTTTGGGAGGCCGAGACGGGCGGATCACGAGGTCAGGAGATCGAGACCATCCTGGCTAATACGGTGAAACCCCGTCTCTACTAAAAAATACAAAAAACTAGCCGGGCGACGAGGCGGGCGCCTGTAGTCCCAGCTACTGGGGAGGCTGAGACAGGAGAATGGCGTGAACCCGGGAGGCGGAGCTTGCAGTGAGCTGAGAGCCGGCCACTGCACTCCAGCCTGGGCGGCAGAGCAAGACTCCGTCTCAAAAAAAAAAAAAAAAAAAAAGAAACTAGAAAGCAACCAGCTAACAACTTCCCAGTGGGATCAAAATCTCACATAACAAATTAACCTTGCATGTAAATGTTTTAAATATCCCACTTAAAAGGTAAAGAGTAATAAGCTGGATTAAAAAACAAGACCCAGTTAGATGCAGTGGCTCATGCTTATAATTCCAACACTTTGTAATTCTGAGGTGGGTGGATCACTTCAGCTCAGGAGTTTGAGACCAGCCTGGGCAACATGGAAAAACCCTGTCTCTATGAAAAATACAAAAAATTAGCCAGGCATGGTGGTGCACACCCAGCTACTTGGGAGCTGTGGTGGGAGGATCACTTGAGCCTGGAAGGTCAGGGTTGCAGTGAGCCAAGACTGCACTCCAGCCTGGCTGACAAAGTGAGACCTTGTCAAAAAAAAAGAAAAAAAAGTTAAAAAAAAAAAAAGAGAGAAAAAAAAGAACAAGACCAGTCTGTCTGCTATCTTCAAAAGACTCATCTCACACATTATGATGCTCATAGGCTCAAAGTAAAGGGTTGGAGAAAGATCTACCATGCAAACAGAAAACAAAAACGAGTAGGAGCTACTATTCTTATACCAGATAAAACAGACTTTAAACCAACACTAGTAAAAAAAGGACAACAAAGGGAATTACATAATAATGAAGAGTTCAATTCAACAAGATGGCTTAACTATCCTAAATATATATGCACCCAAAATTGGAGCACCCAGAACCATAAAACGAATACTTCTAAATCTACTAAAAGACTTAGGCAGCCACACCATAATAGCAAGGGACTTTAATACCCCACTGACAACATTTGACAGAACATCAAGGCAGAAAACTAACAAAGAAATTCTGGACTGGACCAATTGGATCTAATACACATCTACATAATACTCCATATATCAACCACAGAATATACATTCTTCTCATCTGCACATGGAACATGCTCCAAGATTGACTACATGTTTGGCCATAAAGCAGGTCTCAATAAATTTTTTAAAATATCAAAATTATACTAACCATACTCTCACACTACAGTGGAATAAAAATATAAATCAGTGCCAAGAAGTTCTCTTAAAGCCACACAGTTAAATGAATATTAAAAAATTTGTTCCTAAATGACTTTTGTATTAAACAATGAAATTAAGGTAAAAATCAAAACAATCTTTGAAATAAATGAAAACAGAGGCAAAATATACCAAAATCTCTAGGTGCAGTAAAAGCAATGTTAAGAGGAAACTTTACAGCATTAAATGCCTACCTCATAAAGCTAAAAAGATCTGAAATGAACAATGTAACAACATACCTAGAGGAAGTACAAAGACACAGACACACAAAAAGCTAGCAGAATAAAAGAAATAACTAAAATCTGAGTAGTACTGAATAAAATTGAGACCCAAAAATTCATGCAAAAAATCAACAAAACCCCTTTCTGCCCGTGGATGCCGCCAAAGAAGCATCGTTAAAGTCTCTCTTCTCCCTGCCGTCATGTCTAAGTCAGAGTCTCCTAAAGAGCCCGAACAGCTGAGGAAGCTCTTCATTGGAGGGTTGAGCTTTGAAACAACCGATGAGAGCCTGAGGAGCCATTTTGAGCAATGGGGAATGCTCACGGACTGTGTGGTAATGAGAGATCCAAACACCAAGCGTTCCAGGGGCTTTGGGTTTGTCACATATGCCACTGTGGAGGAGGTGGATGCAGCTATGAATGCAAGGCCACACAAGGTGGACGGAAGAGTTGTGGAACCAAAGAGAGCTGTCTCAAGAGAAGATTCTCAAAGACCAGGTGCCCACTTAACTGTGAAAAAGATATTTGTTGGTGGCATTAAAGAAGACACTGAAGAACATCACCTAAGAGATTATTTTGAACAGTATGGGAAAATTGAAGTGATTGAAATCATGACTGACCGAGGCAGTGGCAAGAAAAGGGGCTTTGCCTTTGTAACCTTTGACGACCATGACTCCGTGGATAAGATTGTCATTCAGAAATACCATACTGTGAATGGCCACAACTGTGAAGTTAGGAAAGCCCTGTCAAAGCAAGAGATGGCTAGTGCTTCATCCAGCCAAAGAGGTCGAAGTGGTTCTGGAAACTTTGGTGGTGGTCGTGGAGGTGGTTTCGGTGGGAATGACAACTTCGGTCGTGGAGGAAACTTCAGTGGTCGTGGTGGCTTTGGTGGCAGCCGTGGTGGTGGTGGATATGGTGGCAGTGGGGATGGCTATAATGGATTTGGTAATGATGGAAGCAATTTTGGAGGTGGTGGAAGCTACAATGATTTTGGCAATTACAACAATCAGTCTTCAAATTTTGGACCCATGAAGGGAGGAAATTTTGGAGGCAGAAGCTCTGGCCCCTATGGCGGTGGAGGCCAATACTTTGCAAAACCACGAAACCAAGGTGGCTATGGCGGTTCCAGCAGCAGCAGTAGCTATGGCAGTGGCAGAAGATTTTAATTAGGAAACAAAGCTTAGCAGGAGAGGAGAGCCAGAGAAGTGACAGGGAAGCTACAGGTTACAACAGATTTGTGAACTCAGCCAAGCACAGTGGTGGCAGGGCCTAGCTGCTACAAAGAAGACATGTTTTAGACAAATACTCATGTGTATGGGCAAAAAACTCGAGGACTGTATTTGTGACTAATTGTATAACAGGTTATTTTAGTTTCTGTTCTGTGGAAAGTGTAAAGCATTCCAACAAAGGGTTTTAATGTAGATTTTTTTTTTTTGCACCCATGCTGTTGATTGCTAAATGTAATAGTCTGATCGTGACGCTGAATAAATGTCTTTTTTTTAATGTGCTGTGTAAAGTTAGTCTACTCTGAAGCCATCTTGGTGAATTTCCCCAACAGTGTGAAGTTAGAATTCCTTCAGGGTGATGCCAGGTTCTATTTGGAATTTATATACAACCTGCTTGGGTGGAGAAGCCATTGTCTTCGGAAACCTTGGTGTAGTTGAACTGATAGTTACTGTTGTGACCTGAAGTTCAGCATATTACCCAAGCAAAATCATGGAATTACTGGTTATAAAAGTGATTGTTGGCACATCCTATGCAATATATCTAAATCGAATAATGGTACCAGATAAAATTATAGATGGGAATGAAGCTTGTGTATCATCCATTATCATGTGTAATCAATAAACGATTTAATTCTCTTGAAAAAAAAAATCAACAAAACCAAAAGCTTGGACTTTGAAAGGATAAACCAGATGGATTAAGTGCTAGCTAGATTCACAAAGAAAACAATAGAAGATTTTTAAAAAACACAGAATCAGAAACAAAAAGGGTGACATTACAATGACCCCACAGAAATACAAAAGATCTTCAGAGATGATTATGAACACCTGTATGCACACAAACTAGAAAATGTAGAGAAAATGGATAAATTCCTATAAATACACAAACTCCCAAGATTGAATCAGGAAGAAATTGAAACACTGCACAGATCAGTGTTAAGTTCTGAAATTGAATCAGTGATAACACTTTTTAAAAACCTGTCAACCACAAAAAGCCCAAAACCAGATACATTCACAGCCAAATTCTGTAAGATGCACAAAGAGGAGCTAGTACCAGTTACACCAAAACTATTGCAAAAAATTGAGGAGGGGCTCATCCCTAACTCATTCTACAAAACCTAGCATCACTCTGATACCAAAACCTAGCAAAGACACAAGAAAAAAACTAGAAGCCAATATCCCTGATGAACATAAATGCAAAAATCCTCAACAAAAAACTAGAAAAGCAAATACAAGAGTACACAAAAATTTAATTTACCATGATCAAGTAGGCTTTATTCCTGGAATGCAAGATTGGCTCAACTTATATAAATCATTAAATATGGTTCACCACATACACAGAATTAAAAACAAAGACCATATGATCCCCTCAATTGATGCAGAAAAAGCTTTTGATAAAATACAACGTCACTTCATGATAAAAACTCTCAAGAAACTAGGCATCAAAGTACCATACCACAGAATAATAAGAGCCGTCTATGACAAACCCACAGCCAACACCATACTGAACAGGCCAAAGCTGGAAGCATTCCCCTTGAGAACTAGAACAAGACAAGGATATCCACTCTCACCACTCCCATTCAACATAGTACTGGAAGTGCTAGCCAGAGAAATCAGGCAAGAGAGAAATAAAAGGCATCCAAATAGAAGAAGAAGGAGTCATACTATCTCTTCACTGACAATATGATTCTATACCTAGAAAACCCTAAAGACTCCACTAAAAGGCTCCTGGATATCTGTGGAAAAACACATTGTAGGCACAGGGAACAGCCAGTACAAAAACCCTGCAAAATAGTGTGCTTGACCTGCTTAACATGGAGGCCAAGATGACTGGAGAGTGGTAATGAAGGGAGAAGGTAATGGGAGATGTGGTCAGGAGGCAGTGGGTTGTGCAGATCATGTGAGGCTGTATTGAAAAATTTAGCTTTAACTTAGAGTATTTGGAAAGCCACATAAGTGGGAGGGTAAGAAAAGGCAGGGAGTTGGAAAACTGGCAGTGATAAGGGGCAGGATGATCTTGAGAGTAACGGTAGACATCAGAGGTGGTCAGATGCTGCACATATTTTGAGAATACAGCCAAAAGGTATAGATAGATTGAGTGTGGGGAGTGATAAAAGGAAGTCAGAGGTAAATATAACAGGTTTTTGTTTTGTTTTTTTTTTCTTTTGCCTGAGCAATTGGAAAGATAAAATCGTTTTGATAAGGGGCAAGCTGTAGAAGCAGCAGACTTTCATAAGAGGAAGGTGCAGATATCAGGAGTTTGGATTTGAATAGGATAAGACTAAAATATTTATTAGACATCCAAATGGAGATGGAAAAAAGGCAGTTGGACACATGCATTTGTCATTCTGGGGAGAGGTATAAATTGGAGACAAAAAACTTGGAAGTCATCAGCATATAGAGGAGATTTAAAGATATGAAACTGAAACACCAAGGAGAGAGTATTGATAAAAAAGAGAAGAGGATAGAAGAGTGAGCCTTGGCTCATCGCACTGATGACCCTGGACATTAGAACATCCTTTATCAAATGTGTCTTTTGCAAATATTTCCTCACAAGCTGTGGCTTAGTTTTTCATTCTGACAGTGTTTATCATAGAGCACAAGTTTTTAACTTTAATAAAGCCAGACTTATCAGTTCTTTCTTTCATGGGTTATGTCTTTGGTGTTGCATCTAAAATGCCAAGCTCAAGTTTATCTACATTTTCTTCTATGTTATCTTCTGAAATTTTTATAGTTTTGTACTTTACATTTAGGATTGTGATCCATTTTGAGTTAATTTTTGTGAAGGGTATAGGATCTACGCCTAGATTCTTTTTTTTTTTTTTTTTTTTTTTGCATGTGGACATCCAGTTGTTCTAGCACCATTGTTGAAAAGACCTTTTGCTCCATTGTATTGCCTCTGCTTCTTTGTTCAGGTCAGTTGACTATATTTATATGGGTCTATTTCTGGTCTATTATGTTTCATTGATCCATTTGTCTATTCTTTTGCCAATTTCACACTATCTTAGTTGTGGCTTTGTAGGATTTCTTAGTCAGATTGCACCAGTCCTACTTTGTTTTCCCCTTTCAATATTGTATTGGCTATTTTGGGTCTTTTGCCTGTCCATATCAACCCCAGAATCAGTTGGAAAATATCCACAAAATAGCTTTAAGATTGCACTGAATCTCTAAATCAAATTAGGAAGAACTGACATTTTGACAATATTGTCTTCTTCTTCATGAACGTGGAATATTTCTCTATATATTCCTTTGATTACTTTTATCTGAGTTTTGTCATTTTCCTCATCTTGTACATGTTTTGCTAGATTTATATCTAGGCATTTTATTTTTAGGGGTGCTAATGCAAATGATAAATTGAATTTTTAATTTAAAATTCTACCTGTTCACTGCTGTTTCCTGAACCTTGCTATAATTATTGGTTGCAGAAATTTTTGGTTGATTCTTTAAGATTTTCTGCATTTGACTGGTGAACAAAGATTTCTTTTTTGTCTTTTTCAATCTCTATACCTTTTGTTTCCTTTTCTTGCCTTATTACCTTAGCTGGGATTTCCAATATGATGCTAAAAATGAGTGGTGAGAGGACATCCTTGCCTTGTACCTGATCTCTTAGGCTGTGGGAAAACTTCAAGTATCTTGCCATTAAGTATGATGTTAGCTGCAGGATTTTTGTAAATATTTTGTGTCAAGTTAAGGAAGATTTCTTCTATTCCTAGTCTACCTAGAGGTTTTATCATGAATGGGTGTTAGATATTATCTGCATCTATTGATACGAACACGTTATTTTTCTTCTTTAGTCTGTTGATGTGATATATTACAGTAATTAATTTTCATTGTTGAACCAGCATTGAGGACTTGGGATGAATCCTACTTGGTTGTGGTGTATAATTATTTTTACACCTTGTTGAATTTGAATTGCTATTATTTTGTTGAGGAGTTTTGCATCTTATTTCAGTGAAAGATACTGGTCTTAAATGGTTGGTAGAATTCACCAGGGTACACATCTAGGCATGGTGATTTCAGTTAATGAGGTTAATTATTAATTCAATTTCTCTAATAGATATAGGCTTTTCAAATTGTCTGTTTCTCCCTGTGAGAGTTTTGACAGTTTCTTGTTTCTTTCAAGAAATTGGTCCATTTAATTCAGGTTATCAAATTTGTGAGCATAGTATTTTCATAATATTTATTATTCTTTTAATGTCTTTGGGATCTGCGGTAATAGTCCTTTCATTTTTAATATTAGCAATTTCTGTTTTCCATATTTTCTTAGATAACTTAGGTAGAGACTTACTGATTTTATTAATTTTGTCAAAGAACCAGCTTTTGGTTTTATTATCTCTTTTATCTGTTTTCAATTTCACTGATTTCTGCTCCAATTTTTATTATTTCTTTTCTTGTGCTTACTTTGGATTTACTTGGCTCTTTTTTCTTAGTTGCCTAAGATGGAAACTTAAGTGATTAATTTTAGAGTTTCCTTCTTTTCTAATATAAGCATGTAATACTATAAATTTCCCCTCTAAGCACTGATTTCAGAACATTCCACAAATTTTGATACTTTGTCTTTATCTTCATTTAGTTCAGAGTATTTTCAAATTTCTCTTGAGATTTCTTCTTTGACTCATATATTTTTTAGAAATTTATTGCTCAGGAATTTCGTTCCAAGATGGCCGAATAGAAACAGCTCCAGTCAGCAGCTCCCAGTGTGATCAACGCAGAAGATGGGTGATTTCTGCATTTCCAACTGAGGTACCTAGTTCACCTCAGTGGGACTGGTTGGACAGTGGGTGCAGCCCTCGGAGGGCAAGCCAAAACAGGGCTTGCCCTCCTCACCCAGAAAGCACAAGGGGTCACCTCACCCAGAAAGCACCAGGGGTCAGGGGATTTCCCTTTGCTAGCCAAGAGAAGCCATGACAGACTGTACCTGGAAAATCGGGACATTTCTGCCCAAATACTGTGCTTTTCCAATGGTCTTAGCAAATGGCACACCAGGAGATTACATCCTGCACCTGGATCAGCAGATTCCACACCCATGGAGCCTTGCTAACTGCTAGCACAGCAGTCTAAGTTCAACCTGCCAGGCAGCAGCCTGGCAGGGGGAGGGGCGTCTGCCATTGCTGAGGCTTGAGTAGGTAAACAAAGCAGCTGGGAAGCTCAAACTGAGCAGAGCCCACCACAGCTCAGCAAGGCCTGTTGCCTCTGTAGATTCCACCTCTGGGGGCAGGGCATAGCTGGACAACAGGCAGCAGAAACTTCTGCAGACTCACACGTCCCTGTCTGACAGCTCTGAAGAGAGCAGTGGTTCCCCCAGCATGGTGTTTGAGGTCTGAGAATGGACAGACTGCCTCCTCAAGTGGGACCCTGATCCTTGTGTAGCCTAATTGGGAGACACCTCCCAGTAGGGGCCAGCTGACACCTCATACAGGCCGCTGCTCCTCTGTGATGAAGCTTCCAGAGGAAGGATCAGGTAGCAATATTTGCTGTTCTGCACCCTCTGCTGATGATACCTAGGCAAACAGCATCTGGAGTGGACCTCTAAAAAACTCCAACCGACCTGCAGCTGAGGGACCTGACTGTTGGAAGGAAACTTAACAAAGAGAAAGGAACAGCATCAACATCAATAAAAAGAATATCAACAAAAAGGACATCCACGCCAAAACCCCATCTTTAGGTCACCAACATCAAAGACCAAAGGTAGATAAAACCACAAAGATGGGGAGAAACCAGAGCAGAAAAGCTGAAAATTCTAAAAACCAGAGTACCTTTTCTCTTTCAAAGGGTTGCAGGTCCTCGCCAGCAACGGAACAAAGCTGGACGGAGAATGCCTTTGATGAGTTGACAGAAGTAGGCTTCAGAAGGTCAGTAATAACAAACTTCTCCAAGCTAAAGGAGGATGTTTGAACCCATCACAAGGAAGCTAAAAACCTTGAAAAAAAATTAGACGAATGGTTAACCAGAATGAACAGTGTAGAGAAGACCTTAAATGACCTGATGGAGCTGAAAACCATGGCATGAGAACTATGTGACACGTGCACAAGCTTCAATAGCCAATTCGATCAAGTGGAAGAAAGGGTATCAGTGATTGAAGATCAAATGAATGAAATAAAGCGAGAAGAGAAGTTTAGAGAAAAAAAGAGTAAAAAGAAATAAACAAAACCTCCAGGATATATGGGACTATGTGAAAAGACCAAATCCACGTTTGATTAGTGTACCTCAAAGTGACAGGGAGAATGGAACCAAGTTGGAAAACACTCTTCAGAATATTATCTGGGAGAACTTCCCCAAAATATCAAGGCAGGCCAACATTCAAATTCAGGAAATACAGAGAACACCACAAAGATACTCCCTGAGAAGAGCAACCCCAAGATACGTAATTGTCAGATTCACCAAAGTTGAAATGAAGGAAAAAATGTTATGGGCAGCCAGAGAGAAAGGGTGGGTTACCCATAAAGGGAAGCCCATCAGACTAATAGCAGATCTCTTGGCAGAAACTCTACAAGCCAGAAGAGAGTGGGGGTCAATATTCAACATTCTTAAAGAAAAGAATTTTCAACCCAGAATTTCATATCCAGCCAAATTAAGCTTCATAAGTGAAGGAGAAATAAAATCTCTTACAGACAAGCAAATGCTGAGAGATTTTGTCACCACCAGGCCAGCCTTACAAGAGCTCCTGAAGGAAGCACTACACATGGAAAGGAACAACTGCTGCCAGCCACTGCAAAAACATGCCAAATTGTAAAGACCATCGATGCTAGGAAGAAACTGCATCAACTAATGGGCAAAATAACCAGCTAACATCATAATGACAGGAACAAATTCACACATAACAATATTAACCTTAAATGTAAATGGGTTAAATGCCCCAGTTAAAAGACACAGACTAGCAAATTGGATAGAGTCAAGACCCATCAGTGTGCTGTATTCAGGAGACCCATCTCACATGCAGAGAAATGCATAGGCTCAAAATAAAGAGATGGAGGAAGATCTACCAAGAAAATGGAAATAAAAAAAAAAGCAGGGTTTGCAATCCTAGTACCTGATAAAACAGACTTTAAACCAACAAAGATCAAAAGAGACAAAGAAGGCCATTACACGATGGTAAACGGATCAATTCAACAAGAAGGGCTAACTATCCTAAATATATATATGCCCAATACAGGAGCACCCAGATTCATAAACCAAGTCTTTAGAGACTTACAAAGAGACTTAGACTGCCACACAATAATAATGGGAGACTTTAATACCCCACTGTCAATATTAGACAGATCAATGAGATAGAAGGTTAACAAGGATATCCAGGACTTGAACTCAGCTCTGGCAGTTTGTATTTCTGTCGGATCAGTGGTGATATCGCATTCATCTTTTTCTATTGTGTCTATTTGATTCTTCTCTCTTTTCTTCTTTATTAGTCTTGTTAGCGGTCTATCAATTTTGTTGATCTTTTTAAAAAACCAGCTCCTGGATTCATTGGTTTTTTGAAGGGATTTTTATGTCTCTGTCTCCTTCAGTTCTGCTCTGATCTTAGTTCAAGCAGACCTAATAGACATCAACAGAACTCTCCACCCCAAATCAACAGAATATACATTCTTCTCAGCACCACATCACACTTATTCCAAAATTGACCACATGGGTGGAAGTAAAGCACTCCTCAGCAAATGTAAAGGAACAGAAATCACAACAAACTGTCTCTCAGACCACAGTGCAATCAAATTAGAAAGCAAGATTAAGAAGCTCACTCAAAACCACACAACTACATGGAAACTGAACAACCTGCTCTTGAATGATTACTAGGCAAATAATGAAAAGAAGGAAGAAATAAAGATGTTCTTTGGAACCAATAAGAACAAAGAAACAATGTACCAGAATCTCCGGGACACATTTAAAGTAGTCTGTAGAGGGAAATTTATAGCACTGAACGCCCACAAGATAAAGCAGGAAAGATCTAAAATCGACACCCTAACATCACAATTAAAAGAACTAGAGAGCAAGAGCAAACAAATTCAAAAGCTAGCAGAAGGCAAGAAACAACTAAGATCAGAGCAGAACTGAAGGAGATAGAGACATAAAAAACCCTTCAAAAACCCAATGAATCCAGGAGCTGATTTTTTAAAAAGATCAACAAAATTGATAGACGGCTAGGAAGACTAATAAAGAAGAAAAGAGAGAAGAATCAAATAGACACAATAAAAAATGACGAATGGGATATCACCACTGACCCCACAGAAATACAAACTACCATCAGAGAATGCTATAAACACCTCTATGCAAATAAACTAGAAAATCTAGAAGAAATGGATAAATTCCTGGGCACATCCACCCTCCCAAGACTAAACCAGGAAGAAGTTGAATCTCTGAGTAGACCAATAACAGGCTCTGAAATTGAGGCAATAATTAATAGCCTACAAACCAAAAAAGTCCAGGACTAGATGGATTCACAGCCGAATGCTACCAGGGGTACAAAGAGGAGCTGGTACCATTACTTCTGAAACTATTGCAACCAATAGAAAAAGAGGGAATCCTCCCTAACTCATTTTATGAGGCCAGCAGCATCCTGATACCAAAGCCTGGCAGAGACACAGAAAAAAGGAGAATTTCAGGTCAATATCCCTGATGAACATCGATGTGAAAATCCTCAATAAAATACCAGCAAATTGAACCCAGCAGAACATCAAAAAGTTTATCCACCATGATCAAGTCAGCTTCATCTCTGGCGTGCAAGGCTGGTTCAACATACACAGATCAATAAACATAATTCATTACATGAACAGAACCATCAACAAAAACCACATGATTATCACAATAGATGCAGAAAAGGCCTTTGACAAAATTCAGCAGCGCTTCATGTTAAAAACTCTCAATAAACTAGGTATTGATGGAACATATTTCAAAATAATAAGAGCTATTTATGACAAACCCACAGCCAATATCACACTGAATGGGCAAAAACTGGAAGCATTCCCTTTGAAAACCGGCACAGGACAAGGATGCCCTCTCTTACTGCTCCTATTCAACAAAGTGTTGGAAGTTCTGGCTAGGGCAATCAGGCAAGAGAAAGAAATAAAGGTTATTCAATTAGGAAAAGAGGGAGTCAAATTGTCCATTTGCAGATGACATGATTGTATATTTAGAGAACCCCATCATCTCAGCCCAAAAGCTCCTTAAGCTGATAAGCAACTTCAGCAAAGTCTCAGGATACAAAATCGAAGTGCAAAAATCACAGGCATTCCTATACACCAATAACAGACAAACAGATAGCCAAATCATGAGTGAACTCCCATTCACAATTGCTTCAAAGAGAATAAAATACTTAGGAATCCAACTTAAAAGGGATGTGAAGGACCTCTTCAAGGAGAACTAC
>NW_016806571.1:8556111-8584581 GCF_001698545.2 Rhinopithecus bieti
TGAAAACAAGAAATGGGGAAAGGATTCCCTATTTAATAAATGGTGCTGGGAAAACTGGCTAGTCATATGTAGAAAGCTGAAACTGGATCCCTTCCTTACACCTTATACAAAAATTAATTCAAGATGGATTAAAGACTTAAATATTAGACCTAAAACCATAAAAACCCTAGAAGAAAACCTAGGCAATACCATTCAGGACATAGGCATGGGCAAGGACTTCATGACTAAAACACCAAAAGCAAAGGCAACAAAAGCCAAAATAGACAAACAGGATCTAATTAAACTAAAGAGCTTCTACACAACAAAAGAAACTACCATCAGAGTGAACAGGCAACCTACAGAATGGGAGAAAATTTTTGCAATCTACCTATCTGACAAAGGGCTAATATCCAGACATCTACAAATAACTTAAACAAATTTACAACAACAACAAAAAAAAAACCCATCAAAAAGTGGGCAAAGGATATGAACAGACACTTCTCAAAAGAAGACATTTATGCAGCTAACAGACACATGAAAAAATGCCCACCATCACTGGTCTCCAGAGAAATGAAAATCAAAACCATAATGAGATACCATCCCATACCAGTTAGAATAACTATCATTTAAAAAGTCAGGAAACAACAGATGCTGGAGAGGATGTGGAGAAATAGAAACACTTTTACACTGTTGGTGGGACTGTAAACTAGTTCAACCATTATGGAAGACAGTGTGGTGATTCCTCAAAGATCTAGAGCTAGAAATACCATTTGACCCAGCTATCCCATTACTGGGTATATACGAAAAGGATTATAAATCATGCTACTATAAAGACACATGCACACCCATGTTTATTGCAGCAATATTCACAATAGCAAAGACTTGGAACCAACCCAAATGTCCATCAATGATAGACTGGATTAAGAAAATGTGGCACATATACACCATGGAATACTATGCAGTCATTTAAAAAGGATGAGTTCGTATCCTTTTCAGGGACATGGATGCAGCTGGAAACCATCATTCTGAGAAAACTATCACAAGGACAGAAAACCAAACACCACATGTTCTCACTCATAGATGGGAATTAAACAATGAGAACACTTGGACACTGGGTGGAGAATATCACACACCGGGGCCTGTTGTGGGGTGGGGGGCATGGGGAGGGATAGCATTAGGAGAAATACCTAATGTAAATGATGAGGTAATGGGTGCAGCAAAACAACATGTCACATGTATTCCTATGTAACAAACCTGCAGGTTGTGCACATGTACCCTAGAACTTAAAGTATAATAAAAAATACAAAATACTTTAAAAAATGAAATGTATTGCTCAGTCTCTAGTATTTGGAAACTTTTCAGTTATCTTTCTGTTATTAATTTCTAGTTTAATTTCATTTTGGTCTGAGATGGGGCATTGCATAATTTTTATTTTTAAAAAATTATTAAGGAATGTTTTATGCCCCAGAACGTAGTCTATCTTGGTGAATGGTCCATGTGAGCTTGAGAAGAATATGTATTCTGCTGTTGTTAGATGACATAGTCTATAGATATTCATTAGATCCTGTTGTTTGATGGTGCTGTTGAGTTCAACTATGTCCTTACTGATTTTCTGCCTGCTGGATTTGTCCATTTATGATAGAGAGGTGCTGAAGTCTCTAACTCTAATACTGGAATTATTTATTTCTTCTTCCTGTTACATCCGTTTTTGCTTCACATATTGTGATGTTTTGTTCTTGGGCACATACACTCTAAGGATTGTTATGTCTTCTCAAAAAATTGACCCCTTTATCATTATATAATGAGCCCCTTATCCCTGATAAGTTTTCTAGTCTAAAGTCTATTCTGTATGGAATTAATATAGCTACTCTCACTTTCTTTTGATTAGGGTTAACATGGTATATCTTTCTCTATCCATTTACTTCTAATCTAAATATGTTTTATATTTAAAGTGAATTTCTTGTAAGCACCATGTAATTGGGTCTGGTTTCTTGATCCACTCTGACAATCTCTGTCTTATAACTGGTGTATTATAGACCATTGACATCAAAGTGATCATTGATGTAATTGAATTAATATCTGTTTTCTATTGCCTTTGTTCTTGTTCCCAATTTTGTCTTTTACTTTTTTTCTGCCTTTTGTAGTTTTGATTATTTCATATGATTAAATTCCCTCTCCTTTATTCCCATATCAGTTCTACTTCTTTTCTTACATTTTCTAGTAAGTGTTCTGAATTTTATATTTTAACTTCTTTTCTTGTTTCTTTACTACAGCTTTACATACAATGTTGAATGAAAACAAATCTAGACATCTTTGATTTCTTTCCAGTTATAAGGAAAATACTTCCTTTTAGTATTTCCCTCATTGATTATAACATTTGCTTTAGGTTTTCTGTAGATATTCTTTATCTGGTGGTTAAAGTTTCCTTCTATTCTTAGGTTGATGAGACTTTATTTTTTTAATCATAAAAGGACATGAAATTTTATTAAATGCTTTTTCTGCATCTATTGACTTATCCATATAATTTCTCTCATTTAATTTATTAATTTAGCAAGTTACATTAATTGATATTATAGGGTTAAACCACTTTATATTCTTGAAATAAGTTTAGTTTATTTGTAAAAACATTAATTCTCATATATTGCTGGATTTGGTTTACTATTATTTTGTTTAGATTGCTGCATCTATAATTATAGATGATTTCTTTTTTTTGACTTATCACCATCAGTATTGGTGTCAAAATTATGCTAGCTTTATCTGTATTTTGTAATAGATAATGAAAAATTACAATTAATGTTTTCTGAATATTTGATTAGAGCTCACTTGGTTATATAAAACTATCTGAACCCTTGGTTTTTATTGCATAGATCTTTTACATTTCCAAAGTTTAAATTATACTATCTAATTTTTAATAATTATTTGAAATATTATGTTAATTTTATTGCTATATTATGTTTATTCTTTTTTCCCTTTATTTTTTTTTCCAGTTTTGTCAAATAAGTTTAATCATTCACCAAAATAAATGTTTGTTGCTCATTTTTATTCATGTTTATACTTCATTAATTAATGCTCTTATTACTTTCTTGCTTTTCTTTTCTTTGAGTTTTCTCTTAAGTTAAATAATTTACATAGTTTCAGACCTTCTTTTAAACTATAAATATTAAAGGCTATAAATTTTCCTACAGTACTGCTTTAGCCATATCCCCACAAGTCTTGATGATGTAGAAATCTAGTAATAGTTTATTTCTGAGTATTACGTTAAACCTTATGAAATTGTCGTTTTGTAGGTTAAAATTGTTGAATGTCAGCAATTCTGTAGTTAAATTTAATATAGTCTAACCTTCACTATTATGTCTTTATCCACAATTCATATAGAAGCATGTTTGTTAATTTCCAAATATATGTGTTTTTCTCCTGTCAGCTTTCTGTTATGGATCTTTAAGAATTTTAATGTGGTCAATAGGACAATTCATTTGAAGCCTTTATTAATTAGCTTATGACCCATTATATGTGTTCCATTTTAATAAATACTTTGCTTGTTTAAAAGGAATTTTTATTCTGCATTTGTTGATTGCATTGTTCTACAGAAGTCCAGCTGATAAAGCTGCTATATTGTTCAAATTTTCTGTATCAATAGTGATTATTGTCTGCTTGCTCTATCAATTTCTTTCCTTGTTTTTTCTTTTCTTTTTTTTTTTTTTTTTTTTTTGCACAATCATGGCTCACTACAACTACAACCTTACAACCTCTGCCTCCTGGGCTCAAGTGATTCTCCCACCTCAACCTCCCAGGTAGCTAGAACTACAGGTGCACACCAACATGCCCAGCTAATTTTTGTATTTTTAGTAGAGTCAGGATTTCACCTTATTGCCCCGGCCAGTCTTGAACTCCTGCACTCAAGTGATCCACCTACCTCGGCCTCC
Organism: Rhinopithecus bieti; assembly: GCF_001698545.2. Classification (NCBI taxonomy): domain Eukaryota; kingdom Metazoa; phylum Chordata; class Mammalia; order Primates; family Cercopithecidae; genus Rhinopithecus; species Rhinopithecus bieti. The sequence goes on from NW_016806571.1 coordinate 8,560,014, forward strand.
CATAGTGCTAGGATTACAGGTGTGAGCCACCATGCCTGGCCAATTTCTAAAAGATATATATTAATATATCCCACTATGTTGGTGCAGTTTTAAATTTCTCCTCATAATTTTGTTAGCTATTTTTACTTTATAGATGCTGATGTTGTCATAAGGGTGGAGTTGTTATATATTCTTAGTTAACTGAATCATGTATTATTATATAATAGTCCTCCTAATCCCTACTAACATCTGTTGCTTCCAATTCTGTTTTTAAATATATAACATTTTTTATACATAAAATAATACATATTTTATTACTATATGTTAATATACATCATCTTTTACATAGTATTTGCCTTGACATAGCTTTTTCCATTTGATTTCAACCATTCTGTGACCTTATAGGTTTGCCGTATCTCTTGTAAATTGTACATATTAGTAGCTATACTTTAGATATTTATCTAGACTAACAATCTTTTTTTAAATGGAACTTCAGTTTATTTACATTTATTGTAGCTATTGATATATTTAAATTCATTTTTAACATTTAATTATGAGTTGTTTGTTCTACATTTTAAAAGTATCTTTTCTCTCTTCTCTCACCTTCACTTGCCTATTTTTTCCTCCTTACTTACCCCCTTCCTAATTTAGAGTAATTCATTTTATTTTGGTTCTAGAAATTTCAGAATGCTTGCTTATCTCATCAAAGTATATTGAATTTCTCTACTCTCCTTCTTCCAAAATTTAAGAGATGAAACCATTCAACACCAATTCCCAGAACTTTACTTAATTCTATTGTTTAAATGTATTGTGGTTTTATTATTTTTAACCATTTAAGACATTATTATTGTCATTTCATACAGTCAATACTTTCTAAGTTTGTCCACCTAGAAATGATTTTTGTTCTTATTTCTTTTCAGACCTTCCATCTGAGATCACTTTCCCTTTGCTTGAAGTATATCCTTAATGAGGTTTCTTTGGTGATAAATGTTTAGCATTTGTATGTCTAAATATGTTTTGTAGACATGCACATGTAAGATGATATTGTCTCTCTGAATGTCTCTTCAAGATATTAATTTACTGTCTTGCAGTTTAATTGTTATTCTTGAGAAGTCGGTTCTCAGCTGGAATATCATTCCTTTGAAGGTATGTTTTTCTTTAACTGCTTTTGAGGTCTTCTTATTTGTTTTAGTGATCTTCAGTTTCTCTATGATGCTTCTTCGTGTGAATGTTTTTTCCTCCTTGCCATTTGTTTGAATTTCTGAATAATGAATGGATCTCTCATTCATTCTAGAAACTTATCTGCCATTATATTTAAAATATTGCCTCTAATACATGTCTAGTAACTTGGTAATAAATGGACCTAAACATGCAATGGCTCAACACAATAGAACTTTATTATTTCCTCTTCTGTCATGAGTAGGTGCATAACTAGGCAGGGCTAATCTCCTCTATGTGGTCATTCAGGGAACCAACTGATGGATGCTCTGCCTTTTTAACACATGACTTTTCAAAGTCATCTCCATCCAAGCCAATCATGAAGAAAAAAATAACATGAAGGAACACATATAAGAAGTATTTTATAAACTGGACTTACAAAAGGAACACATAATATTTTGTATCAATTGGCTATAATCCAGTCATATGGCCACCCTAATATCAAGTGAAGCCAGAAAATACAATCTATGAGTCCAGGAAATAAAGAATTTGCATTTGGTTGCATAGCTAGTAGTATCTGATGTACCATTCTCTTTTTCCTCTCTTTCTAGATCTATGCTGTACCATTTCACTCTATCTTCTGCTTTTCTTAATCTTTCATATTTTCCATGTGCTGTGTTTCTTTGTTCTGCATTTTGTTTTGTTTTTGTTTTTTTTTTTTTGGAGATATTCTTTATTTCATTAATTCTGTCTTCAGCTGAGTCTACTCTGCTGCTAAACCCATCCATTTATATTTTAATTTCAATTGTCCTATTTTTAATTCCTAGAAATTTTGTCTGGTACTGTTTCAAATCTGTAAGTTTGCTTTTTATAGCTCCTGTATTCCAAACATATTTTCAGTCTTGAAGTATTTATTTTAACTTGGTAATCATAGTTGTTTAAAATAATTCCAACATACGAACATTTTTAGGGATTTGATTATGCTCTTGTATTTCTGATGGCTTTTACTCATGGTGCCTTGTTGCTTTGCATATTGTATATTGCTAGTTACAGGTTAATTTCCAGAGATTATCTGTGATTGCTGCTGCTAGATTTCTGAGAGCACTACCAATCTATAGCCACTTTAAAGTAACATCTCATCTTTGTTTTTGTTTCTGTTTTGGTTTTTTGGCTCTTTTGGATCGCCTAGATTGTGGGCATTCCGAATTCTAAGGCTTTTGGGGCTGGCTGGAGATTATTATTTCTCAAAGGAGCCTTTTTCCTCTTCCACTTAGAACTAAAATTCAAAACAACAGCTTATGTGCAGTATCGTCTAGGAAAGAGACAAGGAGTGAGGTATGCTTATTTTTAGTTCACCTTTACACTGTGGGTATAGGCCTCTGGTATCCCAGCTTAATCCTTGTGGTTGACATATTTGACTCTCCAAGTTGCCAAAATCGACCGTGGGATGTCTTCTATTCCCTGTACACTGTTGATACAGGACAGAGGAGCCCTAAAATATGGGCTTGGCCCAGGAAAAAGTTTAAGGGTGAGCTGGTGGTGCTGTACAGTAACTTTTACTGAAGCAGTTGTGTACAGCAGCAGTAGTAGTTGTGTCCTTGTGAAGCAGGGCAACCCCTTAGGCAGTGTGCCCAGAGTAGCAGCTACTAGTAGTAGTCATATTTATACCCACTTACAATTACATACAAATTAAGGGGCAGATTATGTAGAAATTTCTAGGAAAAGGGTGGTAACTTCTGGGTCTTTAGGTTGTTGCCATGGAAAGGTGTGGTAACATCAGAGTGTTGCCATGGCAATGATAAACTGACAGACAGGTCACACTGGTGGGCGTGTCTTATGGGTGGCAGCTTCTGTCCTGGACCTGTTTTAGCTAGTCCTCAATTAGGTTCAGTGTTAAAGCCCTGCCTCTGGAGTCCAGTCCCACTTCCTACCTCCCTGCAAAATGAAAGCTCAGGCTCACCCTATTTGCCAAATGAGATTGAGACAAAAGTTCGCTTTAGTGCCGCTTGTATCTGAGTTCCTGTTTCCACCTAATTTGGGGGCTTAACTTCTTGTCTGCTCACTGACATATGTAAAAAATCCAGAATTAAAAAAGAAAATTCATCCAACATTTTAGTTTTCAGTTAGTGGGTCACTCAGATATTAATCCACCATTCTACTGGAAAAGGTGGTTACTGAGTCCTGGTTCTGTAGTTTCAGTTTATATGCAATTTCCCCTCAAAAGCTTCCCTGACCTTCCTTTCCAAGGTGCTCCCATAGCCTTCACCACAAACCCTTACCTTAATATTTACCACATGGCATTGTAATTTCTAGTTTGTCCGTATTCCTGGGACACTGGAAACATTGAGAAAGCATGAGTCATGATTGTCTTGTTATTCATTATATTTCCAAGGATAATTAAAGTGGTTTCTGATACTTAGGAAGCATTGACTAAACATTTGTTGAATTAATAAACGCATTTATGAATTAGCTTCTTTCTTCCACCTGCCTTATCTTCGAGAGGTTCCTGGACATTTTCTGGAATTTTCTTTTAATATTGTCAGTTTTATAACAGCCTGGTCTTTAGGTAATATGGTGGCATAACAGGAAATACAGTTTACTTGATAAATATTAATAAATGAATAATGCTTAATATGTACTTTTGAAATCAACAGCTTGCCCTAGGTAATATAATTATTGGTTAAACAATTTTCAGATGGTCTTTGAAATATTTTATGAATATTGAGACAATTGGTTAACTAACACTTAAATGATGTGGTCAAATACTCTAGAGGAGTGTAAAGAAAATTAAGAAGTATCTTACTTGCCCTAAATCTCAATTTTATTGTACCATGGAGACTTCAAAACCATGTTTTAAGCTGGGGTGGTAGATGTCCCTCCCCATGGCTAACAACCTATTCAGAAACATATCATCATCATCTTACCTGCTACTGATCAGGCTTGTCATTGTCTATCTGTTTTATGACTTGTTGCTGTCCCCCTTCCTTGTTAACGCTTCAGTTTCTATCCTGGCCCTCTGAGTACAAGAGGTTGTGAGGAAAGTTCCACCAAGCCATATTATTCATCCTCTGGTGAATGCTGTTTTTTCAGAGGATTAAAGACCAGAATGTCCTGATTAAACACTTAATTAGACATAATAAAAAATATTGCCAGTTTTAAATAATTGATTCCCTCATTAGTTTAATATGCTAATGACAGGCCCTGAGAAAAGGAAATGGAACAAAATTTACCCTCTGAGAAAATGGGTTGAAATTAGATTTTTACACTAAGATATTTCAGAGTAAATTACCAGTTCCCAATAGATAGGAGCTGTCTAACTAGTATTTCATTCACTGCTTGGACCCCTAATGACTAAACTTTTCGCAAATGAGGGCACTTGGGTTTGGCCTTTTGGGTTATTTGCTGTTAGAAACTGCTGTAGACTATGAGATACAATGGAAAGAACCCCCTGCACTGACGGCCAGGTGATCTGTGTGCAAATCACAACGTCCCTATTGTGACTTGGTAAGTCCCCTTAATCTCTTTGAGTCTTCACGTGTCTTTCTGTTAAGATGAAGTCTGCAACTGTTTATGTCCTAGACAAATTTTTATCTTCAATAACATAATTTTGCTTACTGAGAACTAGGCATTCAGTATATGTTTACTGAATTAATAAAACAAAAGAGTTGGATTAGGTAGTAATTCAAGTAACCTTCAATTCCAAAACTACATGATTTCCTCTGACATTCATCTTGCCATTTTTGTCCCAAAAATTGTTCTCAGCAAAATGACTCTTGAGTCCTGTGCACCAGTGATGGATGGATGGATGGATGGATGGATGGATGGATGGATGGATGGATGGAGAGATAGATAGATAGAGATATCAAATTCTGATTCAGCACCAGATGTGGTCTCTACATGTACGAAATAACTTCTTAATTGTATCCATCATCTGGAATATTACATAAAAAAATTTAGCAGTACTCACTTAGATCATAGTCTTATTCTTTGCCATCAGCCAACATGAGAGATGTAAGAAAATAAAGAACAACAAGATGGTAAGAAGAGAGAATTGTGTAGGTGTCCATGTATTGACATGGTTCCTGAAATATTGTTATATAAATAAAGTAGGTTACAGAAAATATAATATAATCCCATTTTTGTAAGAAATAGAAATAATTATAATCCCACATGCCTGATCTATGGGCCTGGTGGGTAGAGTATAAGTTTGTGTGATCTTAGAAAAAAGGCATAATTGACTACTTGAATTGTTAACATCTGTTTCCAGGGGTGCAATGGTGGGTAAGTGTTTGAGTGGAGAGAATGGGAAGGAAGTTTGGAGGGAAGATTGTTGGCTTCTTCTTTGTCCACTTATGTGTTGTTTGGCTTGTTTTTAAATATAATTTGCATCAAATTTCCTTTTTAAACCAAAATGTGTGTAACACATGGTTGATACCCAAATTTAACTTGTTCTGCCAGCTTTCCAAATATTTGAAAATTCAGGCAAAGTCTTTAAAGCAGCCTTCAATGTCTTCCACATTCTGACCGCTCATTAGCTCTGCGTCCTCATCTCCTTTGAATCTCTCCCTTGTTTGCACTTTTCCAACCACCTGGTCCTCCCTGACATTCTTTAAACATACAAAGCTTGCTCCCACTATGGACCCTTTGCGCTGGCTGTTTCCTCTCCCTGGCACATTCTTCCTCCATATATACACGTGGCTCCTTCCTTCATGTCTTTTAGGTTTCTGTTCAAATGTCACCTTCTGGACCACTACATTATCTTGCTCCTCCTTGTCATTCTTTAGCCTGTTTTACTATATTTTTTCCATAACACTAATTACTATCTGATAAACTATATATTTATTTGTCTATTTGCTTACTATATTATCTACTTATACTGCAAGGTTTCCCAGTACCTAGAATGATGGTGCCTGACATACAGATGACACACAATTGACATACTTAATGAATACAAAGGCAAATAAGGCAAATGCAGCTCATCCTGTATAGCAGTCTAGTGCCATTTGAGGTGTATATGCTGACCTATGTGGTTGACTTAAGTTTTTTCAAGGAGGGAATAGAAACATATAGTGCTAAACCCAGATTTCCTTCTGCTCCTACCTCTCAAGCTTTAGTGACATCATGCTCCCAATATCGGGTAACATCATGCAGCTTACTCTGCAGATCTGAAATATCACTCTTACTCTTTTACTTGTACTATTCAGAATTTTCTGGATCCACCAGACAGATTCAGACTCAGCAAAATCATGCCTTTAGGTCTTGTCTAATCACTGAACGTGTATATTTATTTCACATTTCCAACTAGGTCATCTCAATATTGTCTTAACACATCTGATCTGAGGTGTAAACCATTCAAAAGGCAAAGTGAGCAGTCTATTCTCACTCCTGGATTCTTCATTAAACTATTATATTCCCAGTATTTCTGTGTCAAAAGGTAAGAATGCGTCATTTGGCTTAAACAATACAGAGATTTATTGATTCTCAGAACTGAACAGTCTCAAGGAAAGGCAGCTTCCTGGTTCACTGATCCAGCATCTCAGTCATATATTCAGAGATCCAATTTCTTTTTATCTTTCTGCTCAGTAGTCCTCAATATGAGCTCCAGCCTAACATCTGCTCTCCTTGTGGTAGTAGGATAAAAGCCTGACATAGTCAGGGATGCAAGCATCTTTGTTCAGTAGGATACATTCCTTTTGCCCCAGTATTATAATAGCCCTGAGATATACACTTATCAGACTGGCATGGGGCATATGTCCTCTCCAGAAACAACGACCATAACTGGTGGAATGTGCTGATCAGGTAGGTTAAGCCAATCTGGGCCCACCCCTAGAGCTGGAAGTGGGATGAGGTTATTCTAAAGTCTATTGGTAGAATAGAGGAGGAGAGAAGAGAATTCACCAACGAAAGTCAGAATACTCTGAGAACAACAAATGCCCACTACACGTACCGTGACAGAGAAGGATGTGAGTGCTGAAGAGGACTACTCACTTTCCATGGGCTTCAGAAAGTGAAGGGGAGAGAAGCCATTGCAATAAATGTTTGTATTTCCAATGTCCTAAATCTCTCTCTAAAGCATATTTGTTGCTTGAAAAACACATGGAATCTAGAAGAATTAAGTCTAACTGCTGTGACTTGTTAGTGCATAGCGGTCTCCTTCAGCCAATAATTCGCCTCTACAAAAAGGCCAAAAAGACTGCCCAAGAGAAACAGCAATGCCGGAAAAATTAAGGTTCTCTTCTCCTCCTGATCCTAGTTTGGAAACTGAAGGGAAAAATCCATTAACACAATAAAAGTTATACTTCCTTTTGTTAGCAATTCTTCTCCCACTTCAGCATTAGTAACACCTTCTACTCAAGGCCAACAATATCTATATCCCATTCTTTTGGGGACACTCTACCCTGCCACTTGAGGAAGTGCTAACAAATTTCCAAGAATCAAAGAAAATGTTCCATGCAAACTGATGGCATTTTAAAAAGCTTTTTCTTATTGTGAAATTTTAAGCAAAGAATAATACAACGAACGGCCACGTATCCATCATCCTGCTTCAACTGTAACCATATCATGGCTAATTCCAGTTCCAGCCACTTCCTCCTACTATATTATTTTGAAGCAAATTATTTTGGAAATTCCAGTTCCAGCCATTTCCTCCTCTTATATGTATCTCATATATCTCAAAAAGATAATGAATCTTAAAAACATTATCACAACTTAAAAGTTGACAATATTTCATAAGCAATTATCAACTATCTAATCAGTACTCATATTCAATTATCTCATAAATGTCATAATTTAAACATTTGTTTCTTTGAATTAGGATGCAAATGGCATCCATATAATCAATTCATTCAATTCATTCATAAGCATTTGAAGTCTCTTTTAACCTACGAATTTCATCTCATCTCTCTTTTTACTTTCTTATAATATTTTTATTGAAGTAGCCAGGTAATATGCCCAGCAGATTTTTCCACAGTCTGTATGCTGCTGATTGTATCTCCGTAGAATAGTTTAACACTTTCTTCTCTTCTTTCTTGTAAATTGATAGCTGGATCTAGAAGCTTCATCAGATTTAGGTGTGGATGTTATTTGAATCATCAGTCAAGGAAGCGTATTCACATATCTTCCCACATCTTAGATACATATATTTCAAAGTGTCTGGGAAATTCCAACCTGCAGAGAGGTTCCATTTCATTTATACAAATAAATAATCTAAACAAAGTGAGTTCACATGGCAGGGTGTTATTTTGAAATTCACGTAAGCTAACATTTCCAAGTTGAAGAAAATGAAATGCACAAGTGTAGATCTACAAGCACAGACACTGTGCTCTCATTTGTAAGAACGCAGATAGGTTCCTGATCTTCATTCCTTGATCAACATTCTTCATCCCACACTGTTGAAAATCCCACATGAACAGAGCAGGCTAAAAATGTAACTCTACTTTCAAGGTCTCTATTTTCTTCATTCCCTATCACACTCATTTTCTCATACTTGTCATATCTGACATGACTCCCCTGCAGCAAACGCAACTACAAACTATCTTGGAAGACACATCCCTTGAACAAAATTTGATGTAAATCAATATATATTACACAATGAAGATATTGGAAAAGATGGCCCCTCATTATAGGAGCTCTGTGCTGCTATCTGGGCTGAATCCCAAGAAATTATACCAGCACCATGCTGTCAAATTTTAAGCAATGGTGTGCCAAAATCCAGAATAAAGCACAGACTATGAAAGTTTGCTTAGATATCATTTGATCTGTTTCTTTTGTTTTTCAAAAGCCCAGAGAAGTTCGTAGCTTGCAATTAATACATGGCCAAATGTAAAACTCAGTTTCCTGATTTCAATCAGTGTCTTTCTGTACCATCTCTCTACTAAAAGGTTAACAATATCTCAACTCACTAGCCACAAATCTATATGACCTTAAGCCTTCCCATTATCATCCATGAGCTGGACCCTAAGGAGATATCTCTTTGGAATCGGGCAAAGAACAATCTTCCACACTCCTACTCTCATTATTAACTGGGACTACTGCACACTCTTCCTCTCCCCAAGGGGGAAAGGCCATCTATCTCTTCCACTGAGGCTCCGGTAGAAGTGACAATGTCATCCTCTCACTCTTGCCTCTTATACAGTTTGCAGGTCAAACTCTATAAATTTGCTCCCTCTGTACCATCGTTCATTTCCCTACTTTTATGTTCAAAGCCCTGCTCAGATCTAGATTATTCTATTCATGAGTTCTCCTTGCTCACTTCTTATTGCCACTAAAGCAATCCTTTACATGTACTTGTATGAAGGGCATACTTCAGTTATTCATAATCTTCTAAGGACAACTACCATCTGTGTAGTCCAACTGCAAACTCTTGACCCTGCTTTTCAATGCTGTTCATTAGTTCAGTCTCCCATGCTAATCTCATTCTCTGTGCTACTGGTTTAACCTTTTGATTATATTTTTACTTCCTTCTCATAGCATTTTTCTCCAACCCTCTTAAAAGACTTTCCTGAACCTACATATCACATGCAGAGAATATTTTACAAATTAGACCAAGTCTTCTTTTTTCTGAGAAATATTCTCCACTTAAAATGCAAATTCCAACTTTCTTGATTGACCCAACCCCCCAGCCCCAGCCAGGCACTCATGACTCTGTGATAAATGCATATGGTATGGTCTCCACATACAAGCTTACCTGGATAAATTAACTCCTCCTATAGAAACATTTTCACTGTGAAAAAAATTATTCAACTTTCTGTAAATTACAATCTATTGATTAATATTTGTTGAATATTTATTAAATACTAATACTACACGTAAGGCACTACTCTAAATAATATGGTATTTATATCACTGTACAAAATACAGTCTTTGCCTTGAAGACCATTATATTCTAGTTGAAAAAACAAAATATGCACATTTGTAAAGATAGCTAAAAGCCAAAAAAAAGATAATTGCAAATGAAAAATTACTAACAGCCAGACAGTGACTACTATGGGGAATTCAGAAGAAGGCAGATCATGGATGGAGGAAGAGAATTTAGTCCTTGGGGCTTGGAGTTCCAGGTAAAATTTTTAAGAATAGAGAGGGGATCAGAATTAGCTAGGGCATGAACATAGAATACAACTTATTAGCAGATATTAACCACTTTTAATTTTTAGTGTGTGTCAGTCCATTTGGGCTGCTGTTATGAAAAACCTTAAACTGGGAAGCACAGAAACAACCGAAATTTATTTTTCACATTCTGGAGGCTGGAAACTCCAAGTTCAAGGCATTGGCAGATTCGGTGTCTGGTGAAGTCCCACTTTCTGGTTCATAGATGGCGCCTTCATGCTGTCTTCTCACATGGCCAACAGAGAGAACAAGCTCTCTGGAATCTCTCTTATAAGGACACTAGTCCCTATTCATGAGGGCTCTACTCCCATGACCTAATCACCTCCCAAAGCCCCACCTCCTATTACCATCACCTTGAGGGTTAGGATTTCAACGTATAAATTATAGGGGAAAATAAACATTTACTTCACTGCAGTAGGCTTTTACACAGAACCACAACTGCTGACTCTAAATATGGTAAAAATGATGTTAACGACAGTTCTAATGATGGTGGTATGAGGAAGGTGGGGATATTGTTGGTGCTGACTAATGACATCCATTGACAAAAAAAAAACTTTATAAAAGAAGCCTTTTTTTTTTTTTTTTTTTTTAACCAGCCTGGCCTTGATTTCTATCCATTACTGTAAAATATTATGTATCATGCCAATGCTAGTTTTGATAGCGATGCTGTGGTTGACTATATTTTTCTTGCTTTATATCAATGGCTTAATGAATTCGTTTTTTCAGTGTAACAGCAGCAAAGCTTGTGGACTGGTGTTAATTGGATCTGGCTAGAGTCTTGTCAATATATTTTGGTTGTTGAAGGCTAATCCATGCAGCTCAGAGGCAAAGTACAAATAATTGATTGCTTTCTTTGGAGTTTGCTTTCTATTAGTTGCTGGTCCTCAAGTTTCACTCCCATAAGCTTGGCTTTCAGACTGATGACAACAAAAGTCTAACCTTACTGAAAAAGCAGGGTGCGTATATATAACCAATATTAACATTATATTGAGAATGTATTTATACATCTAAACTCACAGGACGCACGTGCGCACACACACACACACACACACCACTTGCTTTATGTGAAAGACCCTGCCATTTTATTCTCAAGCTCAGGAAAATTGAAGACACAAAAGCAAGGCATGTTCTCAGTTCCACTCAGTAGAGGTTTGAGCTAAAACAACGCCTGGAAAGCAAATGCAGTGACCTTTAAAAGAATCAAGAAGAAGCTATTTCCAGCACATTACTAAATGCTATATTTTAAAGGTTCTAACCTTATTTGCTGCAAGTGTATAATATCAGGAAACCCTTGTGAGGGAAGGGTCTGCATTCATCACATGGCACAAGTCACTTACAGAAGAGACGGGGAAAGTTATTACTTTCTAACTTGCAGACACCAAAGTTCAACCCAGCTCCTTTTGTGGTTTACTGCATTAAATAAGGTTCAGGGATCATTTGAAGAATTATAGGCTTCTTGACCTAACAAAAATATAAAGTTTTCTGCAAATAACAACAACTATATCATCATGCAGAGCCATTTATAACACTAACACACACACATACTACACCTTTTCCAGCTCTTATCAGCTGGCAAAACTGATCCCTGGTGTGTCTGTGACGTTAACTTTATTTATTCTTCCAGGCGATTAATAGTAGCAATTGATATATAAGACCCAGCATCACATAATTAATAGGTAGGAGGAAGAAAACTACTGATTGAAAAAAGAATCCTAAAATACAGTGTTTGTGAAGTTAGGACTCCTATGAAATTGGAGGCTATTAGCAAAAAAAAAAAAAAAAAAAGGAATTATAGATAACTGATTATTTTAATTTATAAGCCCATAGATAGATAGATACAATAGATTAATAAATCAACATATCTTGATAATACTTATTGCTTTCCATTTGTCTATTGCTTTGCAAACATTGACATTTGGCTACACGTCTGTATTCTCAACCACATTATATTTTATAGATTGAAAGTAAAGATTTCTAGTAGCTCAGTTTCAGTGAATCCTTTTCCCACTGCAATTGCATAATCCACATCTATAATGAAATGAGTTGCCAATTATCTCATGGATATAGGATTTATAAATCATTTAAGCAAATAAAACATCATGTGGATGCTTATGTGGTCACCCTTTTGCCATCCAGCTCACCTTTATGCCAAGTGGAGTGGTCAAAACATTTGTAAACAACTCTGGTTATCTAAGAATTTACTGGCTTTTGTGATGATCTATTTTTCTTTCTTTTTGATGGTGGACTGGAGAATCCCCTGCAACCTACTTAGCCTAAAATTGTTTGTTGTTACTTACTGGTTTTCCATACTTAGAGTTAAAAGACTGAGGCCACAAGCAGAAAACAACTAGGTAAGGTCTATGACATCATGGATTTTCAGGATAGGAAGAGTTATCTTAATCCAGACTCTATCCTGGTAAGAAAAAAAAATGTGTGAGGGTTTTGAAATCTCTTATAAACCAAAGCCCTAGCTAAAAGAAACTTGTAAGTGCATTGAACAATAATCAAAGTCAGACAAGAAAAAGAAACCAAATAGTTAAATGTGGCATGAAAACTCAGAGATGTGTTCCGTCTCACAAATAGGGACAGGAAAAGCTGAGAAACTCAACAATAAGATGTTAAATCAAGAAGTCATTAAACCTAAAGATCTTATCAAGAGTTCTCTTGTGACTTGGGCCATCACAGCTCCAATATGTCCTTGACTGACTTACAGGAAAACTAAGGTCTGTCTGACTTTTAATAGTACTATAAGCATTCCAAAGTGAAACAAAATACACATTGTATTTTGTTAAGATTCTCTAAAGTGAAACAAAATACACATTGATTTTCAGTGTGGAGATAATGGTATTACTGTAAGTCAAAAAGTATTTCCCCAAGACAATTCGTGTAGCCTGAGATATGATAAAAACAAATTTAGGGAGGCTTAAGCCCGTGAAGTCTCTCACACTGGCCCATCCTAAGTTATTTTGGGTTGCTCAATCTAAGTATCATTTATGCTTTGTTCCGCTGTCATCTCTAGAGGAAGCTCCATACATAAGATGGTTTTATTTAATCCCAACTCAATAAAGATAATCAAAAATGTCAATATTAAGGAAGACACAAGATATGTGTTGGACTTCCCCTCATATTCTCCTTTGGCAAAATAGGTCACTGGGTTTACCAAGGGAGACAAAAATGTGGTGTTTTCAGTTGAACTTTGGGTTCCTAAAACTTCAGTGGAAGGATATGTTCATTTATCAATCTATAAACATGCTGAATATGAGCATGCAGGGATACCCAATGAATACATCATTTCTACGTTTCAGATGGATCTCATGCCTCCATTCCCATCATCTCTCTGCTCTATTATCCTCTATAAGAATAATGGCTTTTACTGAGTGCTCCCAGCATGTCAGGTACTATTCTTAACACTTGGTATAAAAATACTCATTTGATCTTCCAAGTAATCCTTGGCCTTAGGGCTATTACTGTTCCCATTCCACCAGTAAGAAAACTAAGGTAGAGAGAGGCTGAAGGACTTTCCAAGGTCACATAGCCTGGAAGTCGTGAGAGCTGGGACTTGAACGCAGTTATTGATTCCAGGATATTGACTACCTCATGGAGTTTTTAAGGATTCCTGACACATAGTACCAAAGAAATGTTTGCTATTATTTATAATTATTTATTAATTATTATTGTACTACTATTACAGGTTGAGTATCTTAATCCAAAATGTGAAACCTGAAATGCTCCAATTTCTGAAACTTTTGAGCATTCATATGAAACTCAAAGGAAATGCTCATTGAAGCATTTCAGATTTTGGATTTTCAGATTAGAGATGCTGAACCAGTAAGTATATATCATGAAAATATTCCAATATCTAAAAATACCCAAACTTTGAAACACTTCTGGTCCCAAGCATTTTGGATAAGCAATACTCAATCTGTATTATCCTACTTTTTATCCACTAGGTTTTACATATTATCTTAAAAATTCTGACATATATTCATCATAGTCTTTTCTTGGCCTGTCTTTCCAAAATACTTCAGAATTTGACATGATGCAAATGTACAGTATTTAGTCTAGTTGACAAGTAACCTGCCGTAATGGTTAATTTCATACGTCAACTTATGTGGGCCACAGTGCCCAGATATTTGGTCAAACAGAGATACTCCGGATTTCTCTGTGAGGGTGTTTTTCTGATGAAATTAACATTTAAACCAGTGGACTTTCAGTAAAGCAGATTGCCACTCACAGATAATGTGAGTGACCCTCCTCCAATCAGTTGAAGACCTGAATAGAACAAAGACTGACCTCCTTTGAGAAAGAAGGAATTCTGCCAGAAGTTGGCCTTTGGACCTGAACTGCAACATCAGTTCCTCTCTGGGTTCGCAGCCTGCCAGCCCACCCTGCAGATTGTGGACTCACTAGCTTCTCATGATTACATGAGACCAATTATTTTTTTTTTTCATTTTTATTTTTTTTTTTTTTTTTTTTTCGCGAGACAAACATTCTCATTACATGAGTTTTATTTCTCAATTAAATAAGTTATTTGGCATCTGGCTAACCTAATCCATGAAGACAAGAGAGAGATATTCGAGAAAGCCTTACATAAGGATAATGAAAGTTTCAATCTGAGCTGCATGCTCACTGCTGGTGATAGGGAACCAATTCTACTATGATAGAAGTTGTTTAGAAGGGCATGCAGCAGAAAGGTGCTCACCTTCAGAAGTGAAGAAGTGCAACAGAACATTGGAATGTGCTGCCTTAAATGATGACTGTTTAGTTAGGACACTCAATAGGTTCTATATTTACTTTGCTGTGAAGTAAGTTAAGATGTAATAGCTTCTCTGTGGAAATCGATCCAAATAAATATGGAGCAATGCCTTTAAACAGTGGGATTCCACTTATTGGAAATTTATCCTACAGATGGAAGTTGCAAAGTGTGTGACAACTGATGGGTTGTTATATTGGACCTTTTTTTTTTTTTTTATACTTTAAGTTCTAGGGTAATGTGCATAACCGTGCAGGTTTGTTACATATGTATACTGTGCCATGTTTGGGTGTGCTGCACCCATCAACTCGTCAGCAGCCATCAATTTCGTCATTTATATCAGGTATATACTCCCATTGCAATCCCTCTCCCCCTCCCCCCTCCCCATGAATAGCCCCCTGATGGTGTGATGTTCCCCTTCCGATCCAAGTGGGATGTCATGTTCCAGTTCCCCCACCTATGAGTGGAGAACATGCAGTGTTGGGTTTTTCTGTTCTTGTGATAGTGTTGCTAAGAATGATTGGAGTTTCCAGCTGCTCCATGTCTCTACACAAGGATGCATAACTCATCCGTTTTTATGTGCATAATATTCCATGGCTGTAATATGTGCCACAGTTTTTTTTAATCCAGCTCTGTCGACAGATGGACATTTGTTGATTCCGAAGTTCTTTTGCTATTGTGAATAGTGCCACAATAAACATACGTGTGGCATGTGTCCTTTTAGAGCAGCATGATTTATAATCCTTTGGGATATACCCAGTCAATGGGAATGGCTGGGTCAGTATGGTACATCCTAGTTCTATAGATCCTTGAGGAATCGCCATACTGTTTTTCATAATGGTTGAACTTAGTTTACATCCACCAACAGTGTAAAAAGTGTTCCTATTTCTCCACATCCTTCCAGCACTCTGTTGTTTCCCCTCGACGTTTTAATGATTGCAATTCTAACTGGTGGTGAAGCTGGTATCTCATTGTGGTTTTGATTTGCGATTTCTCTGGATGAGCGAGTGATGATGAGCATTTTTCATGTGTCTGTTGCTGTATGAATGTTTCTTTTGCAGAAACGTCTGTTCATATCCTTTGCCCGCTTTTTGATGGGGTGTTTTTTTTTCTTATAAATTTTGTTTGAGTTCTTTGTAGATTCGGATATTAGCCCTTTGTCAGATGAGTCAGATTGCAAAATTTTATCCCATTCTGTAGGTTGCCTGTTCACTCTGATGGGTAGTTTTCTTTTTGCTGTGCAGAAGCTCTTTAGGTTTAATTAGATCCCATTTCGTCATTTTGGCTTTTGCTGCCATTGCTTTTGGTGTTTTAGGCTGAAGTCCTTGCCCCATGCCTATTTCCTGAATGGTAACTACCTAGGGGTTTTCTTCATAGGGTTTTATGGGTATCTAGGTCTAACATTGAAGGTCTCTAATGCCATCTTTGAATTAATTTTCGTATAAGAGTAAGGAAAGGATTCCAGTTTTCAAGCTTTCTACTTATGGCTAGCAATTTTCCCAGCACCATTTAATTAAATAGGGAATCCTTCCCCCATTTCTTGTTTCTCTCAGGTTGTAAAAAGATCAGATGGCTGTAGATGTGTGGTATTAATTTCTAGGACTCTGTGTCTGTTCCCATCGTCTATATCTCCTGTTTTGGTACCAGTCACCATGTGTTTGCGTTACTGTAGCCTTGGTAGTATCAGTTTGAAGTCAGGTAGCGTGATGCCCTCCAGCTTTGTTCTTAATGACCTTAGGATCTGTCCTTGGCAATGCGGGCTCTTTTTTGGGTTCCGTAAGAATTAAAGCCGTTTTTTCCAATTCTGTGGAAAGAAAC
This sequence comes from Rhinopithecus bieti, assembly GCF_001698545.2. Classification (NCBI taxonomy): domain Eukaryota; kingdom Metazoa; phylum Chordata; class Mammalia; order Primates; family Cercopithecidae; genus Rhinopithecus; species Rhinopithecus bieti. Next base: position 8,576,827 of record NW_016806571.1, read on the forward strand.
TCATTGGTAGCCTTGATGGGGATGGCCATTGAATCTATAAATAACCTTTGGGGGGGCATGTATGGCCATTTTCACGATATTGATTCTTCCCTATCCATTGAGCATGGTATGTTCTTCCATTTGTTAGTGTCCTCTTTTATTTCAATGAGCAGTTGGTTTGTAGATTCTCCTCTGAAGAGGTCCTTTACATCCCTTGTAAAGTGGATTCCTAGGTATTTTATGTCCTCTTTGAAGCAATTGTGAATGGAAGTTCCATGTCTGATTTGGCTCTCTGTTTGTCCTGTTACTGGTGTATAAGATGCTTGTGATTTTTGGCACATTAATTTTTATCCTGAGACTTTGCTGAAGTTGCTTATCAGCTTAAGGAGATTTTGGGCTGAGACAATGGGGGTTTTCTAAATATACACATCATGGTCATCTGCAAACAGGGGACAATTTGAACTTCCTTCTTTTCCTAACTGGATACCCTTTGATTTCTTTCTCTTGCCCTGATTGCCCTAGCCAAGAACTTCCAACACTATGTTGAATAGGAGTGGGAGAGAGGCAAGTCCCTGTCTTGTGCCAGTTTTCAAAGGAATTTTTCCCAGTTTTTGCCCCATTCAGTATGATATTGGCTGTGGGTTTGTCAATAAATGTTTTTATTATTTTGAGGTACGTTCCCACTTAATACCAAATTTAATGAGCGTTTTTATGCATGAAACGGGCTTGTTGAATTTTGTCAAAAGCCTTTTCCTGCATCTATTGAGATTAATCATGTGGGTTTTGTCTTTGGTTCTGTTTATATGCTGGATTACGTTTATTGATTGCCAAATGTTGAACAGCCTGCATCCCAGGGGATGAAGCCCCACTTGATCATGGTAGATAAAGCTTTTTGATGTGCTGCTGAATCCGGTTTTTGCCAGTAATTTATTGAGGATTTTTGCATCGATGTTCATCAGCGTGATATTGGTCTAGAAATTTTCCTTTTTTTGTTGTGTCTCTGCCAGGCTTTGGTATCAGGATGATGTTGGCCCATGAGACCAATCTTTACCTCTCTATATATATTTATATATGTCCTATTGGTTCTGTTTCTCTGCAGAACCTTGACCAACACACTCATGAACTGGAATGTCGAATACTGGCCTGGTTCACAGGCAATTTCACCAGCCTACACCAATTTCATCATTCCTCTCCATTCCTCTTGGCACTATGAGAGTTACATAATCCCCCAATTTTTCACAAAGACGTAACCCGCTGATGTTTCACTGGTTTGCCCTTATGCCTTTACAAGGATTCAGTTTGCCTGCAAAGAAGACCTTCAGGCCACACTACAAACACAGAAACATCAGCAATGTGACCAGATTGCTCAAGGATACAGCTTGTTCAGGACTGTTCTGATCCTCCTGAGAACACGCCCACCCAGCAGGTGAAGAGGGCAGTTCAGCCAGATCTGCCCTCCCCACAACTGACTGCAGCCCTTCCCGCCACTAAAAACCGAAATGTGATGGATTAAATATCATGCCAGAGATTTTATGCCTAATTATTTAAATTCTCTAAGGCTAATCTTTAAGAAAACAGTAGAAAATAGCATCAAGAGCTTGCAAAAGATAACTCTGACACCATCAAAAGCAAGTGTAGCATTTAACCCCGTTCGGCTTGTTAATCCCCCAGTGAGGACTTTTTCATATATTAAAGACTTCTTATAGGATGGGATAATGTGCTATGTTATTAACAGCTGGTGCGTGGTTTAATATAGTCACAGGTGAGTGGATTTCCCCCCTTCCACTTTCTCACTACTGTCACTTTAAAACAAAAACAAAACAAAACAAAACAAACAAAAACTACACCCTCCAGAAAGGACAAGACATAAAACCAATATGTTTGCCTTTCAATTAAAGGCCTCAGGCTCTCAGCTTGAGTGCAACACTCCAACATCAATGAGAAGATTTTCCTAAGAACTGTGAAGTGTGAGACTGTGGTTGAGAGGCTCACATGACTGAGTAAGTGAGTGTTTCTTACAAGAAGCCTGTTAATGAGCTTTAATATGTCTGACAGCTCAGATGGCTCTGGGCTGAAGCTTGGTCTACACATTGTCACCTTGGGCATGTCTTTTTCCTGAAATCTTAATCCACCAAGACATAGTTGAAGTTTAACAATCAAAATGTTCGCATGGATTCAAATGTTCCTTTTTTTTTCAAAGGCCTGGTTGACAGAACTATGAAAATGGTACCACAGATACAGTCCAAACTTTTCTTTTGAATTTCCTCTTGGGAAAATAGAGATAAGTAACTCACTTTCAGGAAAAAGAAAATGTTTCTGTTTATTAAAATGCATTTGTGGAGAAAAGGCTGCAAATTTACTGACTGAGTGTGATGAACAGATGGGGGGGGTTTGAGTGAGGAACACAAATGAGTTCTATAATAAAAATATTATAGTCTTCTATAGGATTTAATCTGACTTAATCACTCAGTGTTACATATTGCATAAAATTGAGAATTTTGAGCATTTATAGAGGTGCTGCTGAAATCTAAGCTATTGTTTGGCAATCTCAAATTTTCCATACCAATTTCTTTTATCCAAGACCTCAAATTATTCTGTTGACTGACTCATGATATTAAGACAGAATAATACTGACCTTCATCCTCGGAAGAAAAATGAAGCCAAGTAGCTATGAAAAAAAATAGATTCCTGGCATGGTATATGCCCGGGTATAAGTTCTACCTACATTGTGCCCTCTCCCATGACACACACAAAGGTATTGTTGAGAAAATTAATTGGCCACTCAACTAGTTGTTTGCATCATGTAATTCAAATTGTTTCTGTCAAGCCAACTCATTGTTTCTGATCTGTTTATGCATCTCCAGAATAATGTAAGCTCCAGGAGGGGATCCATAGTTTCTGGGCTAGTTCCTGGATCATGGTCCTCAGTAAATATTTACTGACTAAATGCCCATCTATTGAAATTTTTTAAAAAAAGCAAATAGGAACTACACCTAAATCACAGAGTGGCTATACCTGGTGTCATATTGTAACCAATAAAATGATCTGAGAATCATCCATTGTCACAGTTCCCAGCTCTGATGATCTACATTGTATTGGTTGATTTATCAGAGCCAGAGTTATACTGTGCACACACAACCCCAAGGGTACCATTCTTATAGATGATGATGACTAAGGGAACTATGGCCCCTGGAACTAGGCAGTGTGGCAACCCCAGTTGGTTTCACTGGTAATCGTCAACAACCCTGAGGAATGATGTATGACCAATCTTACTTCTAAGCTAAAGAGAATCAAGACAGGTTGTTCTCTGAGTGTGCTTGGAGAATTTTACATGCCATCTAATTAACTTATTGAAGGTGCCTTGTGATATTACAAGTCTGAGGATCTCTGCTACAAGTTTCTCTCAGATGGGGATAAAAGTCCTGCACAGGCTTCCTCACTGGGGAACTGTGAATCTCTGGCCTCTATTTGCTTATCTGTGAGTCCAGAAGGGCTAAACCCAGAGACCGCTATGGGCCTCTCGCAGTTCTGATGTTGTATAAATCTGTAATAGAAAGAATCCTCAGAACTCAGACACATGTTATGATTATCACCCTTAGCATCAAAGGCTCAATGCACATAGTGAATGAAATCTTTGTGTCTTTTATTCAACATTTTTTTTTTGAGACAGAGTCTCCCTCTGTCTCCCAGGTTGGAGTACAATAGTGTGATCTTGGCTCACTACAGCCTCCACCTCTCGGGTTCAAGCCATTCTCCTGCCTCAGCCTCCCTAGTAGCTGGGATTACAGGTTCCTGCCACCATGCCCAGGTAATTTTTGTATTTTTAGTAGAGATGGGGTTTCAACATGTTGACCAGGCTGGCTCTCGAACTCTTGACCTCATGATCCACCCACTTCAGCCTCCCAAAGTGCTGGGATTACAGGCACTTTGAGGCCTGGCCTCAACAAATATTTAGAGAATATCTATTATGCTGGGGAAGATAGTTACTGGGTAAAGGATATATCTAATCATCCCATCATCAATAATTGACAACTATTACTTCACAGAAGTGTCAGCATACATTAAGTATTTACTTTGCACCAGTCACTTTTCAAAATTTTGTATATTTTACTAATCCTCTCAATAACCCAGTAAGGTAGGTACAGATAAGGAAACTGAGGCACAGTGAGGGTACACCTACCACTAGTAAGAAGAGGAGCTAGGATTCAAATATAGACAGTATGACTCCAAAGCCATTCCTCTTAACCACTATACTATAATAAAGAATTAAGAAGAAATTACAAAAGATAACAAAGAATGTGGAGTTACTCATAGAGTCTTTATTTCCTATATGGAGTTAACTTGTGAAGTCAAGTAATTATCCACATGATCTAAAACTGGTTTGATGGCAGGAATAAGGTTAAAAACAACAACAATGACAAAAACCCAAACCTCCATCTTTTTATATATTAATTTGTGCTAATATGATTATGTTGAATTAAAAAGAACAGATTGAGGAATTGAACCTTGGGCCAGTGTGAGGTGCCTCTGATGTGGGGTCACTCCGAATAACCCAGATGAAGGCCCAAGTCCCACTTCCATGTGTTGAGTGGGAGAAGACCACTGAAGTTCTAATGCTCTCAGGCCCTTTCTTCTTCACTCCAACAGTATTGACTTTGTGCACTGCAGAGACCAGCACTAGAGGCATGCCGCAGCATGTGGTTACCACGTCGACCTCCAGAGCCACATCCAGCTGGGAACTCAAAAAGAATTAGGTGTGAATCCTGTCTCTCCTGGAAGAGTGGTTTTGCCAAGTTCCTCAGTCTCACTAACTTCAGGTTTCTTATCAAAGTAATGGGGAGAAAAATACCACCTACCTAATATGATTGTTATGACAGAATGTAAATGACATGATACACTAAAAGACAACACGAAGCCTTGGCATATAGTAAACACTCAAAAAACTGTTTTCTGTTAGTCTTATATAATGCCACTCCATACTACTCAACAGTATTTTCCAATTAGGCTGTACAGCAGAAAGCAGGGTTTCTGAGACTCACTTTTCTGTATTTACCTTTGTGCTTAGTATGTATGAGGCTCAATAAAGACATATTGACAGATTGATTGGCAAGTGGGGCAATAGCTGAGAGCTAAGTTCTCTATCTATAAAGTCCCAAAACAAACAAACAAACAAAGACACCAAATGAGTGAATTACCATTTGGTCTTTTGATCATTCTACTGCTATTCATATGATCAGATTTCTTCTCTTTTATAAATCACAGGAATAACTTCAGGAAGCCTCAGACATCCTCATATAAGGTTAAATATTTAAAACAGAGCTGTGTGGGAGTGTTGAAAATATCCAGACAAACATATGCTGGGAATCTTTTATAAAGCCCCACCACAGTACAGTGAGCCCAGGATGGCTGGAGCAGTCTCCAACTGTGCACTCAGGGCACACACACCCATTTGTCAGGGGATGTCCATCTTGAGCACAGCTCGCAGTCCTCTTCTCAAGAATGAGGTCACCACAGAGCCCACATGGGCAGACAGGCTGCAGAATAAGATATATCTGGGTGCAGATGTGGGAGGAATTCGGACTAACAACCATAAAGGAAACAGGAAATGAATCAGGTCAGCCCAACAGCACAGTTGTTGAAAAAGCAAAACTTAGCCATGTAATATAATTTTCATGTTTCATAATGTTCATCACCTATCAGCCAACTATACCAATGGGTTGGACTGTCACTATGAAAAAAAAAAAAATCTTTCAGAGGTGTCCAGCAGACCCCTTTCCTACCGCAGATAGTCTCCTTAAGTTTCTTCCTGTGCTCTGAATCAATATATCACTAGATCTAAAGGGTCATCTCATTCAAATTCTTCAACTGCAAAATCTTACTTTTTTCTCTACTGTTTAATGCCATTATAATGAACTTCGCAAGGCCTTTGAAGGCTAGACAGCCCTCACTGATGTATAAAACAAGAGAGGAAAATAATGGATTCCTTGGTAATAAAAGAGCAAGCCTCTTCCCTTATGGTACAAACATACATGTTTGTTCATAGTACGCACACATTCACAAGCTCACACATATACATGCCTGAGCACAAACACACACTTATTGTTTCTACCCTTTAAATGTGAAGTTATTTGGGGAAAATTGTTGCTGAGTCTCTGGGTTAGGAGAGCAGCAAATCATTAATCTTTCAAGATGGTTAGCTTATGCTTGCTGCTGTGATGTTATTGACCTCACCCTCTAAGAGTACATCCAAGGCTGTCTGCTGACTTGAAAACTTTGTTTGAACACTCTGCCACACTACCTTTGACTTAACATAGACCTTGATGTCTTTTTGGCTGCTGATAAAAGTCATGCACAGTTGAGACATGCAATCTGATGAAATTACCAGCACCTAGCTCTGCTAAATTCTTAAAAACTGTGTATAACATTATACTCTTCCTAAGAAGCCATTCCTTTACTCTTTAACATATGCTACCATGTTTAAAACTTGAGAAACATCCTACACAAAACTCTTCTTAATTCTGCACTGTCTGTGGTCATTCCATTTTCTGAAAGCTTTAAATTCTATGTGCCATATCACCTAGTAGCAAAACATCTTACACTCTTCTCTCATTGTTTCACATATATTAGACTTGTTTTCCCAAGTGAAGTGGGCTCACAAAGAGTTGAAACTTAGGGAAAATGCTTAGGAGGAAAGCAATTTTTTCTTAATTTATTATTTTAAAACAAGAGTGGGAAGGAAGACAAAGCCTACTGAGTTGATTAACTGTTAATTTTTAGAATTAAGCAGAATGTCCCAGATTCCACCTTGTCTTTCACACAGAAAGATATTCATTCTGGAAAGAAGAGTATGAACAAGATTATGTAGGAGAAGGTATAGCCTAATTTGAGAAAGGGAAATATAAATCTAGGAAGCCAGGAAGAATGAATTTGATCCTGTAGCTCAGAAGAAATTATGCACTCAAGATAAAATTACCAAACTCTTTAGAAAACCACAATGCTTAGAGGGGATCTTAGCAACAAGAGGACTACACAGTTTATCTGGCTACAAACTCAATACCGTCCATTATTTAATAATTCATTCATTAACAAATATGTGTCGGGAGCTTACTAGTGTCTGGAAGTACCTAGTATATATCTGGAATTGTTTTAGGCATCTCTATGCAGAAAACAAGACAGATAAAATTCGTACTCTGATGGAGCTGATATTCTAGAGGTAGACACAGAAATTAAACAAATGAACAAATAAACATATAGTGCAGCTAGTGATAACTTCCAGGAAGAAAAATAAAGCAGAATGAGGAAATAGAATGTGACTATGGAAATATGAGGGGATTGTGTTTTAGATAGAATCATCAAAGATGGACTTTTTGTTGTTGTTGTTGTTGTTTTTTGTTTTTTATTTTATGTTTTTTTTTTATTATTATACTTTAAGTTCTAGGGCACATGTGCATAACGTGCAGGTTTGTTACATATGTATACTTGTGCCATGTTGGTGTGCTGCACCCATCAACTCATCAGCACCCATCAATTCGTCATTTATATCAGGTATAACTGCCAATGCAATCCCTCTCCCCTCCCCCCTCCCCATGATAGGCCCCGATGTGTGATGTTCCCCTTCCCGAGTCCAAGTGATCTCATTGTTCAGTTCCCACCTATGAGTGAGAACATGCGGTGTTTGGTTTTCTGTTCTTGTGATAGTTTGCTAAGAATGATGGTTTCCAGCTGCATCCATGTCCCTACAAAGGACGCAAACTCATCCTTTTTTATGGCTGCATA
>NW_016806571.1:8589666-8618293 GCF_001698545.2 Rhinopithecus bieti
GGTGCCCCTCCCCCAGCCTTGCTGCTGCCATTTCACTTAGATCGCAGACTGCTGTGCTAGCAATGAGGGAGGCTCCGTGGCCGTGGGACCCTCCCGGCCAGGTGTGGGTATAATCTCCTGGTGTGCCCATTTGCTTAAAGCGCAGTATTGGGGTGGGAATTACCCGATTTTCCAGGTGTTGTGTGTCTCAGTTCCCCTGGCTAGGAAAAGGGATTCCCTTCCCCCTTGCGCTTCCCAGGTGAGGCAATGCCTCGCCCTGCTTCAGCTCTCGCTTGTCGGGCTGCAGCAGCTGACCAGCACCAATTGTCCGGCACTCCCCAGTGAGATGACCCCAGTACCCTCAGTTGAAAATGCAGAAATCACTGGTCTTCTGTGTCGCTCGCACTGGGAGTTGGAGACTGGAGCTGTTCCTATTCGGCCATCTTGCTCCAAAGATGGACTTTTTAAGGAGGTGATATTTGAGCATAAATGAATTGAGGGAATAGCCAAGCAAGCAAGGACAGAGAGAACATTCCTGGCATAGGAGACAGTAGGTACAAGAGCCTCAAGAACGGGAGAAGCTTAATGTATTCAAGAAACAGAAGGAAAGATGGTGGCTATATTAATTGGCTTCACTTGAGTCACATTTTTACTATCTATAAATATCACATACATTGTGTTGTATACCATAGATATATACAATAATTTATTTAAAAAAAAAAAAAAGACGCGGTGACATGGGAGATGTAGAAAGGGGCCAGATCATGGAGGGGTTTGTGGGCCACAGTACAGAAGCCTGGATTTTGTCAGGGTGTGAATTGGAGGATCCTAAAAATTTTGAGTAAGGAAGTGTCACAATCTGATTTGCAATTTAAGAAAATTGCTCTGTCTTCCGTTGGAAAATATACTAAATAAGATTCCAGAGAGGAAATTCTGTGACAAGTGAACAGGCAATTCCATCTGCCCCGGAGAGAGATGACAGTGACTTGGACTGGGGTGATAGTTGTGGAGGTGGTGATACCATTGAAAGAAGAGTAGATGCGATATGACAATGGATTGCTTAGTGAGAAGGAGTCAAGGATGATATCCATTGTCAGCCAAAGCAACTGGATGAATCATGGGGCCATTTACTAAGATGGAAAAGATCAGTGGAGGAGCAAAATTGAGAGCAGGGTAGAGAATCTCAAGTTTCATGGGAATTGAGTCTATTAACTACATAGTGAAATTGCTTAAAAAGCTAATAAGATCATTAACTATATTGATAGAAGTTTAATAATCCAGATAAAAAAAAACACAATACATCCTCTCTCCTGTGCACTATTTGTACTACATCCTAAGCCCTCTGTTCAGTATTACACCCTACATTTTAAGAAGGATATTGACAAAGAGAACAGTATTCAGAGGATGGAGTTTAGGAAGGAGAGGGAGCTCACATTACATGAAAAATGCTTGAAGAAATTGAGGACCAGAGAAAAGAAAAGATGTTGCTGAGAAAGATGGGTGCATCATATGGTAGTTGTCTTCAAATATTTAAAGAAATGTAACATATCCTCTGTGACTCCAAAAAGAACTTGGTAGAGACAGGTAGAAGATAGGAGGCTGACTTCAGAAAGAAGGAATTTCTATTAATTAGAAAGCTGTCCCAAAGAGACTGGCCAAGCACTCTTTAGAGATGTGCATCAAATAACACATTGGATGGGATGATATCCAAGTCCCATCCATCATGGGGTTTCGATAACTCCAGATGCTAACTCTTTCTAGGTAGAAAACATTTTGAAAATTTTTTTAAGTCTCCAAAAGGGTAGATAGTTGAGGATCAAAATATACTTAGCAATTCAATCCTTTTTTACTAGGCATTCAGACCTAGCTAATAGAACGTTTTAAATAGTTGTCAGATTTTTTTTTTTTTAAATTATTTTGTATTTTGTGTAGGGGTGGGGATGAGGAATCTGTTCTCTGCAACAAAAGCCTAGATCAACTCTATCAATCATTAATAATAGACAAAGGATCATGTTAACCAAGGATAACATAGAACTCTAAGAAGTCACTTAGTGAATCTCTTCTGATCTTAAAGAGGACTGGATGGAGGAACTACCTGGTGGAGTGAGAAGAGAACAGACATTCATCTTCTTGCCAGCAACCTTGCCAGTGACCTTCAACAACTGCATTTTAAATGACTGTTTTAAGAATAAAATGAGATAGTCCAGGTAAAGCACCTAGCAGAGTGCCTAGACCTTGATAAAATGGTGGCTATTATTTTATTGCTATAATTATTCACAAATGTTAAATCATTTCTGTATATTGATCTGTCTGATCTTTGGTTAAAGAATCTCCAGGAAGATGGTGTAGGGCCTTTCCAGGGTCTTCCTTTCATAATGTTTAGAGCATGGTTCTGAGGCTCCCTGATGTATCATCTATAAAATGAGAGGGTAGGATGACCTTTAGATTCTTCCAGCTCTTATAGCCAATGTTACTATGAGATTTACCACCACAGAGAATATTCAAAAAAATGTGCTAAAGCTCTAAAATAGAAATTAATAAGAAATTTTAGTAAAAGTGGTTGACTATGAGACGACCATGTGGAAATCAACGACTTTTCTTTATACTAGTTAGAAAATATCATGAAAAAATACGACATTTATAAAAGCTAAATCTATAAAATACTTCAAAGTAATCTTAGCAGGATATGCAAGAGACCTACATAAAGAAAACTTCAAATCATTCCTGAAAAATATAAACTAATTATTGGATAATTGGAGACATAATGCTCTCAGATGGCAAAACTAAATGTAATCATATTAATTACTGACAAATTGACTTGTTTATTTAAAGTATATTTAATACAATTTCCAATAGCATTTTTTCTGTCTGTTGGCATGGAAAAAAAAGTTTCAAAAGGTTACATGAAAGAGTACATATGGAAGAATAGTTAAATACATTTCAAAAGAAAATAGAAGTGACAAAAGATTGGAACAATACCATAGGCTTTATATTTCACTATATGTACAAACTAAGTTCTTAATGTACCTAAGAGCTAAATGTAAAGTCTAAGCCTTAAAAACTAGGAAAAAAAGTGGGGAAAGCAGGGGAAGGAGGAAGAGGAGAATGACAATTTGTCATCTTTCTAGTGACGGAAATACTTACAAAAAGAAAGAAAGTGAAAAAACCCATGAGAACATTGATTATTTAAGCACACAAAAATTTATATTACTTGTCAATTTAAAATAATGTAAACTAAATTAAAACGCATATAAAATAGAATAATATTTTCAAGAGTATGACAGAGGTTTAGTATTCAACATACTAAAAAATCACATAAAGCTTGTCTTAGTCCAGGTGTCTAAGAAGCAAACAATAAGAATTAAAAGTGGAAGAATTTTATTAGGCATATTAGGGCTCCCATAACAAAATACCACAAGCTAGATGACTTAAACAACAGAAACGTATTGTCTCACAGATGTGGAGGCTAGCAGTTGGACATCAAGGTGTTAGCCAGGTTGGTGCCTTCTGGGGGCCATGAGGGTGAATCTGTTCCATGCTTTCTCTCTGGCTTCTGGTGGTAATTCATTGGCTTGTATATGGTGTTGTTCCTGTGTCTTAACTTTGTCTTTTGTTTGTAAGCATCTGTCTCTTCACCTGGCGTTCTTGACTGTATATGTGGACATCTATCACCCTTGGTGATAGGGTGGTGATAGGTGGTAGGGACCATCCTACTCCAGTATGACCTCATTTCAACTAATTGCATCTGCAACAACCTCATTTTCAAATAAGGATACATTCTGAGGTACTGAGGTAGGATTTCAATATATGAATTTTGAGGGGACACAATTCAACTCATAACCTTAGGGGAAATGCCCACATAAAAGGAAGTAAGAAGGAAGACAAGCAGACTGTGAGAGCCATTGGAGATGGCGGTAGAGGATGCAGACTGTCTTATAGTCTAAAGAGGTGTCAGAAAGTCAGAGAGAAATCCTTGAGACAAAGTCAGTTGACAAAAGTGTCCTGTCTCCTAATAATGGGTCTGCTTTAGTATCCACACTACACTCAGTCCTTGGTGAGGGGCAGTGCATCGGTGGCATGGCTTGGGCATAAATAGGGCAGTGGATTTCAAAGTGCTGCAGTTGGAGCCCCCAGTCAATGCCATTTCTGTAGTCAACAGTCTAGAAGCTGTTTTCTCTTGGCTGACACAATACCATAAAAGATAAATGGATAGAGAGTGATTTACAATAAAGGAAATATTGAAAGTTCAGCTTTACAAAAGTATAATTGCAAATGCACAATCATAAAAGTGCAGCATAAGACAACATATGATTTTTTGGTTTACAAAATTATCAAAGTAAGAATTCTTTAAAATGGAGATATTCAATGCTGAGGACGATGAAATCAACAAGCTGTTATTAATGCAAATTGGTACAACCATTCTGGAATGCAATGTGGCAAAAATATGTCTTATAAAATAACTGTATGCTTTGACCTAGTAATGGGTTATTTAGTAATATATCCTAGGAAATAGTCATAAATGCATACAAAGGTATATACACAAAGATAATCACTACAGTATTTATAGTCATAAAAATAGATGTAACCAAAAGAACAGTTTAATCATAAGGTAATATAAAGGAAATATTAATTCATTTACTTAATAGGATAAGATAAAGCTATCAAAAATCATACTTTAGAAGAGATTATAATGTTACATGGAAACATAAAATAAATTAATAACGATAATTATTTTATTTTTTTTTTCTTTACTTCTTCTTAAGAAAATGGGATACATGTGCAGAATGTACAGGTTTGTTACATAGGTATACGTGTGCCATGGTGGTTTGCTGCACCTATTGACCTGTTCTCTAAGTTCACTCCCCTCAACCCTCACCCCCAACAGGCCCTGCTGTGTGTGGTTTCCCTCTCTGTGTCCATGTGTTCTCAATGTTCAACTCCCACTTATGAGTGAGAACATGTGGCGTTTGGTTTTCTGTTCCTGAATTAGTTTGCTGAGGATGATGGCTTCCAGCTTCATCCATGTCCCTGCAGAGGACATGATCTCATTCCTTTTCATGGCTGCATAGTATTCCATGGTGTATGTGTATCACATTTTCTTTATCCAGTCTATCATTGATGGGCATATGGGTTGGTTCTATGTCTTTGCTATTGTAAATGGTGTGCAACAAACATATGTGTGCATGTGTCTTTAGTGTAGAATGATTTATTTTCCTTTGGTTATATATCCAGTAATGGGATTGCTGGGTCAAATGGTATTTCAAGTTATAAATACTTGAGGAATTGCCATACTGTCTTCCACAATGGTTGAACTAATTTACATTCCCACCAACAGTGTAAAAATGCTCCTCCTTCTCCACAGCCTTGTCAGCATCTATTGTTTCCTGACTTTTTAATAATCACCATTCTGACTGGCATGAGATGGTATCTCATTGTGGTTTTGATTTGCATATCTCTGATGATCAGTGATGTTGAGCCTTTTTCATATGTTTGTTGGCCATGTAAATGTCTTTTTTTGAGAAGTGTCTGTTCATATCCTTTGCCCATTTTTTGATAGGGTTGTTTTTTTCTTGTAAATATATTTAAGCTCCTTGTAAATTTTGGATATTAGACCTTTGTCAGATGGGTAGATTGCAAAAAATTTTTCCCATTCTGTAGGTTGCCTGTTCACGCTGATGATACTTTCTTTTGCTGTGTAGAAGCTCTTTAATTAGATCCCATTTGTCAATTGTGGCTTTTGTTGCAGTTGCTTTTGGTGTTTTTGTCATGAAATCTTTGCTCATGCTTATGTCCTGACGGGTATTGCCTATGTTTTCGCAAAAAATTTTCCCATTCTGTAGGTTGCCTGTTCACGCTGATGATACTTTCTTTTGCTGTGTAGAAGCTCTTTAATTAGATCCCATTTGTCAATTGTGGCTTTTGTTGCAGTTGCTTTTGGTGTTTTTGTCATGAAATCTTTGCTCATGCTTATGTCCTGACGGGTATTGCCTATGTTTTCTTCTAGGGTTTTTATGGTTTGGGGTTTTACATTTAAGTCTTTAATCCATCTTGAATTAATTTTTGTATAAAGTGTAAGGAAGGGATCCAGTTTCAGTTTTCTGCATATGGCTAGCCAGTTTTTCCAGTACAATTTACTGAATAAGAGATCCTTTCCCCATTGCTTGCTTTTGTCAGATTTGTCAAAGATCAGATGGTTGTAGATGTCTGGTGTTATTTCTGAGGTCTCTGTTCTGCTTCATTGGTCTTTATGTGTTTTGGTACCAGTACCATGCTGTTTTGGTTACTGTAGCCTTGTAGTATAGTTTGAAGTCAGATAGTGTGATGCCTCCAGCTTTGTTCTTTTTGCTTAGGATTGTCTTGGCTATATGGGGTCTTCTTTGATTCCACGTGAAATTTAAGATTTTTTTTCTAATTCTGTGAAGAATGTCAACGGTAGTTTGATGGGAATAGCATGAAATCTATAAATTACTTTGGGCAGTATGGCCATTTTCACAATATTGATTCTTCCTATCCACGAGGATGGAACGTTGTTCCATTTGCTTGTGTCCTCTCTTATTTCCTTGAGCAGTGGTTTGTAGTTCTCCTTGAAGAGGTCCTTCACATCCCTTGTTAGCTGTATTCCTAGGTATTTTATTCTCTTTGTAGCAATTGTGAATGGGAGTTCATTCATGATTTGACTCTCTGCTTTCCTATTGTTGGTGTGAAGGAATGTTTGTGATTTTTGCACACTGATTTTGTATCCTGAGACTTTGCTGAAGTTTCTTATCAGTTTAAAGAGTTTTGAGGCTGAGATGATGGGGTTTTCTAAAAACAAAATCATGTCATCTGCAAACAGAAACAATTTGACTGCCTCTCTTCTATTGGAATACACTTTCTTTCTCTTGCCTCATTGCTCTGGCCAGAACTTCCAATAGTATGTTGAAATAGCCTCATTTCTCTTTCAGAGTAAACTCACAACAACAAAGCCATACCCACCATGGAGAAATAGCATGTCTGCTTGGCTTAGTGTCCTTCCCTTCTAGTGCTCAGTTAGCCATTGCTACAGTTTTCATAACTCAACTTGTCAGAGTCCACAGTTCAAAGAAGGCTGTAGTTTGCAAATTAGGCAAATGGACAGTGAAACTCTGTTTTTTTCTTCCTTTCTCCAAACCAAAAGATCATTAAAACAGATGCAAGATCTTTCTTGCAAAATGTCTAGTCTAATTTTCAGCACAAATTGTTCAGAGGACTTTTCATGTATCTGACATGGAAGAACTTAATTTATATTCAATTTTGGAGAAGAGAGAATAGAAAGAGAAGGGAAATTTTACCATCCCATGAACAATAGCTTGTGAATAAGTTTTAAGGCTCTTTTACTGTTATGAGGGCTTGCCTCTGAAATTCCACTTTCAAATGCCTCCCAACTATATTACTCACATGATTTCTGACCACATCCCTCCAACTCATTCCAGTTTGTCAATACGTCTCCATTTTTAAGTACTCCCCTATCCCTGGAGTGTCATTTCGTTGTTTCTTGGACTTGAAAATAGTACCTTAGTTTGTCCCATCAACCTTTTCCCAGGGAGGCAGTTGGCACATTTTAGCAGACTTTACAATATTAAAGGAAAAGAAAAGAAAAAGCCCTTCCTGATGTCTGTTCTGAATTTGTTTGTGTTCTATTCTGTGTATATCCCTCCTTTGTTCTGTCCTCTGCCTCAGACAGAAAGCAATCATCCTGCCTGAAATGTATCTATAGCCAAGGCTCCATGTAAATTACAGAGAGAGATGACAAATTTCATGGCCTGGTTATGGTAAAAATGGCAAATTTCACAGTTTGTCATGGATTAATAGAAAGGGAAAACAAACACAAATGAAGTCATCCCAGTTGTTAGAAATAATTCCAGAGTGACTATTTGATGAATTTAAACAATGGGATGGAATGCAGGCCGTTCAACACTCAATCCATGACTTTAAATTTAATAAAGGGCCTTGTAGTTTTATTATACTCAAACATCCTCAAGATGAAGGTTGAATCCAAACACACTTTGCACTTCAGCCTGAGCCCATAAGGAGCAAGCCCCAAATTCCAAAAACCTAAGTTTCCCCTCCTCACAGAAAATAATAAAGCATCCATGAAATGTTTTCATGATGAACCATGGAGTGCAGATTTTTAGGGTCATTTGTGACATCATGATAGATGAGGAGATTTATCTACATGTTTGGAAATGTTACACAGCTCAGTCAAACCACCTGGAAAATATCTTTAAAAGATTAAGGAACTGAACTCATCTTCATAGTTCATCCTCTTTAGTCCTAGTTTCAACTTTATTCCCTCTCTTTGCTCATTCTCAGTTACTACTGCAATCTTGTGAAAAATTTCTTGACCAGGGCTTCATTCACCACGGGATTCTGAGTAAGGTCTCATGAAAGAATTGGGTCATCCATCATCATCTCTTTAAACTTAGATTCTGTAGCCAGTGCTTTACGTCTGGCATTCCTGTGGCTTTGGTAACTGTCCCCACATTGTCTAAAATCCTTCAAAAGAATCTCTCATTGTCGCAGGGCCTGACCAGTGTTTTTGCACTGTACTTCATTTCTGCATCTATATTTTGCTTATCATCCATGTATTCCTTGAGTCTTTCTATAGCATTCATGCCTGAATGAGACAAATTCTTAAATTATGGCAAAATTACATATAGCCAGATGATTCATTGGAACTGGTATTTTCAGATTGCCTCGTATCTGTCAATCTAATCAAGTTGAACATAAAAATTTAGCCTGAATAATTCTTTTAATCACTTTAGATTCTTCTACATAAATGAAGACCCCTAACACAAATGTAGATATGAGAACACATGTAGGTAAATAGAGGTGGAAAGATAAAATAAATGGTGGCATGGATGCCTTCAAGCACTAAAGATTTAGGAACTGTCTAAAACTCTGGGGTGAAATAAGCACAGGGCATTCTGAGGGGTAGACTGTGCCATTCTAATTCCCTAACAAGGCATAGTTCACTTTTCATCTTTGCATCTTAATAGACTACTATATTAGAAGCAATCACATTTAGTTTATTGTCAGCTTAAAAGTCATGACTAATGTATCTGGAAATTGAAAATAAGTGGCAACGTGTTGTCTAATAATGCTGACTCTTTTTTTTAGTCTAGTGGGAGATTTTCCAGTATGTGGAAAGGAAGACAGCAAATTGACAATTGCTTCACCTTCAATCCCTTCAGTGCTTACATAACTGTCTGCCCCACACTCTCACCTTGTTTCTATGTCACCTTGTAATGTCCCTGTGTGCATGTCTTACTTACACAAGTAGGCTGAAAATTCCTTTAGGGAGGGGGTCTTCCTTCTCTTTTAATCCATCCTGGAAACACCGAGAACAATTCAGGGCCGTAAGTTCTAGTTGGCTTGAGAGACACTCCTAAAGCCCACATCAAGGCCATCAGCTGCACAGCTTGCTAATTTAACTGTAGTCATTTGCAACAGGTCTTCCTAAATCATTGCTAAGGACTCAAGTCTCCAGAGCTCCATGGAACATCCCCAATTAATATTCCCAGCACTGCCATAGAAAACAGTTTCATATGCAAATATAGCCACTCAGCTTTCTGATCATAGAAGCTCTGCATTAAGGAAAGGCTGCTGGAACATCTGGTGTCCCATCAAGTTTCCAATATCACTGTCAGTAAACAGTGAGCTCAACTTAGAGTGCAAGGATAAAGGCCCTAGGCTCTGGCTGGGCCCCCGTTCCATATTGCTGATGGAATCTGAAGAGTGTAGACATTTGCTCTAAGTCTGTGACAAACGATATAAATTCTGGCAGATAAGGCAGAACTTAAATCTGAATCTGTTTTAAGGCCACAGAGCTTTGTAAGGTTAGTGGTACTTGGAAAAGGATGCAGCATAGATTCAAATTCCTTACACCATCTTCCATTGTCTCCTCATTGTTTTTCCCAAAACATTGTCTTAATTCTCATTCCCTGAAAAGAAGACTGCAATTTTCTTCCCAGGAGAGGGATCAAAGAAGTGGGAGGAATATCATGGAGCCAGTTTAGAGGAAGAACTATTTTTCCACAAATCAGAGGCTGAGAAAAACTAAGAGTTGAATGAAAAGCGAAAAACTAAAGAACGCAAAGCATTCCCTGAAGCAGTGACTAAAACCAAGTACACCAGAGCAGGAAAGGAAAATAGAGGTCCAGAATCAGAAGCTGAAACCCTGATGCATCAAAAGCGACAGATCTAAAACCAATAGGCTATGATCTAAACAATGGTCACTTCCATTTGCTTGCTCTCATATACCAGATTAAAACAGATGCTTAAAGTCATATACTATAAAGAACAAAGAAAATAATGTGCATTGCCTCCTCTTTATGATTCTTTCATCTCATAGAAAAAATGGCAGTGGCTCTTAAACTTACCCAGTGGAAAAATGAGACCCAATTTGTGTATTCTTAAAGTGCGAGGCTGGCTTCCCCGACCTCTCTTCTTGACCCTGTCCAGTACACTGAATTTAGGAACTGGCTCTGGGTCTTTTTTCACCTACAAAAATGGGACTCTCATTTTGGGTTTCATGGCTGCATAAGAGGCAGGGCTTGATCATATTAGGCTGGGTACAGGTGGAAGTTGTAAAGATGTGGTTGATACCCTCAAATAGAGGTTACTAAAACGGGGAAATATCCAGAGGTCTCTTACAGTTTCCTCCTCCTCTGCCTGATACCTATCAGGTGCATCTCATCTCACATTGCTCTTCAGCTAGTGGACCTTTCTAATGGACCTAAAACATCTTCAAGTATGCTGCTGTCAGAGCCATGGTAGCAATCAGAACACTGGTTAGTGGTTAGCAACCTAAGCTCTGAGGTTAAATTAAGTCTACCAATGCAGACCCAGGTTGCCACTTACTAGCTATGGAGCTGTGACCAAACTACTTAATCGCTTTAAGGCTCAGATTTTCAATTTGGTAAATGGGTATTCTTAAAGATGTATATATTAGCCAGGAAACAAAGGCTGGCTGCGATGATGATGATAATGATGATGATGATACCTCAGGTTCCTAATCCAACCACTGTTCATTTCTAACTGGTGTAGTTCAGCTGGCTCTGCTCCAGGGCACTCAGAGATTCAGGCTGTAACTCGTAAACAGTTCTGATTTGCAGCCCTCTATTGAATCTTCTGCATCTGCCCAGGAAAAGAAAAAGATAAGAGAGCAGAGAATCTTGTAGGAGATTTTAGAGGCCAGGAATCTGTTTATGCTCATTGAGCAGATCCAGTCCCATGGCTCCACTGTGGTTCGATGGGGCTAGGAAATGTGCCCAGGAAGAGGAGGGGAAGCCCAGAGATTGTTGAGCACCAAAATGATTGGCCCTAGTCACTGTGAAGGCATTTCATCTGTTCTAGCCATTGCCTAGGGTTTATGGAACTGGGTGTGGAGGGTCTTGAACACTCAAAACCAGGATGTAAGCCAATGGATCAAGGGCCATAGTGGAGTTTAGTAGGAAACTTCTTTGTAGATGGAAAGCCGACAAGAAATTAATAAAGCAATTTTAGTGGGCATGCTCACCATCATCCTCTGCTTCCCTGGAAAACTTGAGTGCAGGAAACCCTCCTCAATCCAATCCTAACTAATATGATGTGAAGCCCTGGATGTTTTTGTAAAGCCACTTTTTTAAAGGCTGCAGAGATTACTATAAGTTGGGATAGTAAGGGCCAGATGCAGTGGCTCACACCTGTAATCCCAGCACTTTGCAAGACCAAGGTAGGTGGAGCACTTGAGGTCAGGAGTTCTACACCAGCCTGGGCAATATAGTGAGACCCCCCCACCCCCACCATCTCTTTAAAAAGGGATATTTAATTATCCAGGCATGGTGGCATGCACCTGTCATCCTAGCTACTTGGGGGGCTGAGGTGGGAGAATAGCTTGAACCCAGGAGTTCAAGCTATAATCACACCGATGCACTCCAGCCTGAGCAACAGAACGAGACCTTGTCTTAACAACAACAAAAAAAAGTTAGGATAGTAAGGCAAGACTTCAAAGCAAGTAAAGACTTTGATCTAAATTTTCAAGTAGGCAAAGAACTAGACAACTGATACAGTTTAAGAAGTTCATATGCTGTTACCTATATTTGCCCCATAGTTACTGAGGAAGACAATGGAAGTTAAAGAGGAGTTATCAATAAAATTTTTGGTCTAAGGATGAAGATAATATTGATGAAAACAGAAAAGATTACCTTCTATGTAAAACAATTTAAATATTTGAGAGGCAAATAATTTTGTTTCAAATGATAGCACTTTCAGCTGTAGATTGTGAACTTTACTGTACAGATTTCATGTTTGCAGGTAAAGGAAAAGTTGGCATGTGGAAAACTGCCTAAGAGCATCCCTCATCTGCTTACAGAACTGTCTAGGGGTCTCATGATATAGGTGCCTTCTTTTTTTAACTGAACAAAGAAAAGGGGAAGAAAGTAAATAGTGTGAGAAGGACTAAATCTAGGGGAAAACAATACTCAGAATGTAATCAGTAGTTCCTCTATAATTTCTTCTTGGGTACAAGAAAAAGTCAAGGGCTTTATCACCAAGTTTAGACAAAATCTGGTAGCTTGAGAACTTTTGATGCCAAAGCATCAGTGTTCTATTCCCTAAGGATACTACCTGTATCTTATTAAAAGGAAATGGAATAGAATTAGTTTATGCACCTACGGATCTTCATCATTCAAGTGACTTTTTCTCAATTATTGAAGGTTCTATAGATAAATGAAAATGTAACTCTCATAAGTAGCATCTCATAACAGGAGAAATATGGCAGGAGCTGATATGTACATATTACCTACTTGTTACACTTATTATGTTTTACTTCAATTAACTTTTCCTTTATGTTAAAACATGATTATGTAATGGAATTTAATTAACTTTTATAGGTCTGTTACAACAAATAATGTATCATCTTTTTAATGCATTTCTGAGCACAAAAGCATTTACCTTTCCTTGGGATATAAGTTAACCGAAACGAAAACAACTTATATTCTCCAAAACCATTTCTACCTTCTGAAAATTCTAGTTCTTGTAATGTTTCTCGCTATGCTGGTTAATCTTTTGTTTTTCAGCCCCACAACCTGACCTTCTCTATTCTGCTCTTTATTGCTGGAGTTGGAAGCCTGCAGACTACATTTCCCAGGGCCCCTTGCCAGCTAGGTTCTTGTTATTTTCCACCAATTGGAGAAACTATTGGAAGACTTTTGTTCCTTTTTTTTTTTTTTTAACAGAACAAAAGACAGAAGCATTGTTTTGTTTTGTTTTCTTTGCTTCTGATTTCCACAGCACCGTGGTTGGTAAGAGTTTCTGGTGGCAGCAGGGGAGCTTCGGTCTCTAGAGTCCCAGAATGGGCAGGCTCTTATGCATAGCTCTGGTTATAGCTGAGGCAGCACCTTGTTGGCAGTTTTAGCAGCAGGAGATTTGGGCTCCTGGGCTCCAGTCCAAGGACACCAGAAGCTTCCTTTTTTCCCTGTTAATTCAAGTTCAAAGCTTTGAGGTTATTTATGAGCATTCTCCCTCTGTTACAGCTTGTCAATGATCTTTTTCTTCCTATTATGTCTTATACACATATTTTCTTTCTTTTCCATTCTAAGTTACCCTGCCTTGATCATTCCCCAATAGTTCATGGGCCCTCGTAATATTTTTCCAGACACTGAAACTTGGGAGAGACCTGGGTTTAAATCTGAGTTCTTCTACTAACTTGCTGTGTGGCTCAAAGCAAGTTATTTAACTTCTTCAAGGCTCAGCATTTTTATCTGTATTAATAGTAAAGGAAAAATGCTAATGGTTATTGAACATCTACAACATGCTTGGGGTTTTGCAAACACTCTCCATGCATTCTTTATTTTAATACTTACAACAATCCCATGAAGTGTGTATTATATTATTCTCATTTTTACAACTGAGAAAACTGAAGTTTAGAAGAGGTAAGTGGTTTGCTTAAGGTCTCTCTGCCAGTAAATGAAGGAGATGAGAATTTAACTCAGGTGTCTCTGACTTCAAATACCATTCTCCTAAGCTTATTTCAGTGAGGATCATAATATAGATAATGTAAGGTTATTGTGATTATTAAATATATAAAGCATTTATCATAGGTTCAACATATAATAAGCATTTAATGAATGGTAGATCTTATATCTGAAAAGTGCTATAATAGTCTTTATGTCTTATATAGTATTACATGTATGCATCAAAGGCCAAACATATTCTCTTTTGGTCATCTTAATCCAAATTATTGGATATTTTCCCCTACAGAAACATGTAAGAGAGTTAATGGAAAAATAGGATTTGTCTCATAGTCATTCTTGCTGGAACACATAGGTTCTGTAGACAAACTTACACTAGCATTAAATATAAAGTTATATTTCCTTAGGTGTTCATTTTTTACGCTTAAACATATTTTTTCTTGGTGTAAGCAGTCATAGTTGACACTTAATGAAACTTAGATTTGAATCTTTAATGTGAGCATTTGACATTAACAGGGATAATCAAGACAAGTGGAAATGTCAGTGCCACAAAGCAGGTGATGGTCCAGGGAGAGCAGGGAGCAGCACAACTGAAGAGACAAGGGGAACAATCTTAAAGACAGATTTCACCTAAGCTTAGGGACAGAACACAGCTAATTCTGTGTTTCACAACAGATTCAATATATTTTTTTCAGGTAGTTTATCTTTTCTCTTTGCTGCAATGTTGGACTCACTTGTTTTAATAAGAACATTTTATACCCAAAGGTCAATTAATAACCAACAACCCAAATAAAGCTTCTTGGTATCTTCTGTCATCAATTCTTAAAACTTCTGGACCATCACCTCTACTCAAAGGATTCTGTTCATTTTTAAAGCAACTTGCCTCCCACTTCCTGTTATTGGTGGATAATTGGAATTAGCTCCTCAGGAGTCATCATGATGTAGTATAAAAAGGAGTGGAGACCAGGAGTCTGATGGTGACGCTGATGCTAAATACCTCTGGGAATTCTCCTGGCCTTTATCTCATTCATCCAGTGAGACCCACACTTTTATCCTGTCCAGAAATTTTATGATCCTAATTAAGAATATTTCTTCATTCTGACTTATTGCAATGAATTAAAGCACACCCAAAGCCTAAATGTGGCTGCATTCCCAAATGCTGCCTCTGGAAACCCTAATCTTAACAATTTTGCAAAACATTTGGTTGACCAAATACTCTTTGAGCAAATACAATGCAATGTGTCATTGCTTAACACTCTGGAGGATACAGAATGCAGTACCAATCCTCATGGATTTTTTAGTTCAGTTGATGAGGCAAGGCACCAACACCAAAAGAAGATGCAAATATAAGGCAGAATAAGATCTGAATCGATACCAAAAGTGCTAAGCAAATAATATGGTAGAGAACAATTCCTGACAAAGAAAAGAGCATGGAACCATTTGCAGGAGAGTACAAGTGCAAACTTAAACAGAGTAGAGAGTGTGACAGAAGACCAAGCAGATGAGCCAGAAAAGGAGTTTGACCAGATTGTGAAAACCCTTCAATGCCTTTATAAGGAAATTTGACTTCATTTACCATGCAATGGGGAACCACTGTTGGGTTTTGAATAAAGATTATTTCTAAAGTATCATAAAGGATTTCAAAGGTGTATTTGTCACAACACAGATGTTTCATACTTCTGAATGAACTGCTCAACTTTCAGAATTTGATCTTTATCTCATTTAAATTGAATGGATTGGACAGCTTCTCATAATCCCCAAAAGTTTTATTTCAAATACACCAGACATTCTTACAGATATTCCTTTAAGTGGCTTTTGCTTCAATTAAGACACTTTCAGCTTAATGTGACTACAGATCAAAATCAGTAGCTAGTGGCAAAGTAAAAGCATCAAAGAATTCCTTAATTCCTAAATTAAGTTTAGAGCTTAACCTTTCTTCTCATTTTTTAAGCTAGCTATCATTTAATAAGAAACCATTGAGCCATCCCACACCTCTGTACATGTATTGCTTATTCATCTTTGCAGTTTTACAATAAAGCTAAAAATACTTTCTCCATCCCCAAAAGATACTTAATTATATTTTATGGGATGACCATCCCAACCACTTGGGTGGCTGATAGATATTTTCTTGTTTTGTAGTATTGAAAAGAACCAAACAAAAAACTTCTAGCATTTGCCTCCAACAAGGGTTGGAGAGAGAAGAAATCTCTATCTATTAGCATGAAACTTTGCTGTTTTCTCTACTGAATTAACTCCAATCATTTTCAAGAAAGAACATTTCAATACATTTTTCTGACAGGTAGGAAATTAACTACATACCAGAAGCTATTGAATTCAACTTTAACAGTATCAATAAACATTTCTGATTAAATTATGAAATTGATTTTATAATTTTGACCATTATGTTTTTACATCAATATCATCATATGACAGTAAATGTAGTTACTGCTTCCTTATTGATCTCAGACATGGCACTCCAAAGTACTCATTTGACTATATTACAAAATCAAACTTGATTTCCTGTAGTATTGCAGTAACTTCAGGTCATAATCTAGTCTAAAGAATCAAAATAGATGAATTATTCCGTTATTAAAAGATATATTTTTCCTTGGAGGAAAAGGAACACTTTGGTCAAGCCATCCCTAATGGTTGTGTTATAGGATATTTCTCCATGTGGAATTACTCTGTGTGGGTCTCACATAAATATCACATCACCTCCCAGCTTGTGTGTTATCAATCATGTTTCTGGTGAATAACATAAACACCACTTGAAGAGAAAGAAATGTTTATGCTTCATATATAGGAATTCAACAAAATGCTGTGTTTCCATGACTTTAAAACCTATGTCTTGGTCTCAGCAGCCCAACTCACAAAAATACTACTAATATACTGAGCCATTGCATTTCCCAGAAGAGCAATGTGTCTTATGTGTCTTTAACTAGATAAATTTTAAAAGCAAACCAAAAGATGAGGCACTGAGTATCTGGTAGAGCTAATGCAAAACTGTGAATTCTCATCCTAGAGGTCCAGCATCCCTCAGTAGGCCCATATAAAGGCATTTCATGCTTGTCAAAACATTTTCCACAAAAGAATTGAGTTTCAAGTCATACAATGCAGGCACATGAGGAAATCTCCCAAATTGCCTAGTCTACTACCTCATTAGGTAGCTAAGAAGACCAAGGCCTAGTGTCATGAAGGGACTCATTGAAGGCGACATTGCTGGTTCATAACAGTACTAGAACTAGACCCCAAGTTTCTTGTCTTGTAGCCCAACTCCATTTTTTCATGTCAGGTATATCCTGATTATAATTTTTGAAATAGCCTATGAAGTGAGAGTTAAAACATTAACCCTAAGACAAATTATGTCTACCCCAGAACCAAACATATTAGCCCACATTAGAAAAGCTCTAAGGCTGGGATTTTTCTTTTTTAAAATCAGATCCCTAGCTCCATGGAAATGCTTTACTGCTCTTCATTCTTGCATTGGCATTTGCTAAATATATCTTCTTGGAAAAGGTTCTGTTATATGTTCAACATTTAAAACAAATGGGAAGAAAAACATCAAATAGTTGACTTCTAACCAATAGGGCTGCAGAATCGTTTAATCATAAGTAACCATAAATTTCATCTCCTCCAGTCTTCCCCAAAGCAGGAATATCCTGGGTACCATCCAAGAAGATGACCCCGATCTTTCTCAGCTTTGGGGCCAGGCGACCTTCTCTTTTCTAGATAGGTCATTCTGTTTATGAATACTAGTGAACAATCAAGGCTTTTCCTTATACAATGCTAAAACTGATTTACTGTTTGATTCAATGCCTCCAGAAAAAAAAGTTTATCAAAACTGGCACTTTAATAAAAGTGAATCTAGCCCTACATATTAGTCTCCTATTTTATTGTAAGAATATCTTCCTGCTTTAGTTTGTGCAAGATAAGCAACTCTGTGAAAGGAAAGATACTTTAGGAAGCTTGGAAGAGACAAAACAACAGGAATCTAATAATTTTTAATTTACAAGAGTGAATATTGGGTTTCTACAGACCGAGAGACTCTGAAAGGGCATGGTGGTGACAGGGCGTAGTAATACCTGTTGCTCCAAGACAATCATAGACACTACTCTCACTAGGATGATACCTATTTGTTGCTTTACCAAGGACCACTTATTGAATGCATAGGTTCTTGAGATAGAAAGGTTAATTCAAGTATGTATTTGTTAGGCCACTTGATACGGTGTCTTACGTGTGTCTAATGTTCTATGAAATCTTCAGTGATAGCACGAGCATAATCCCTCCTCTGCAAAGTCCACAAGCCCGTGGGAGAAACAGCCATGTAGATCCACAAATAAGAATGCAATGAGTAGATACATGCAAAGAGAAGGTTCAGTGATCAAAAGAAGAGAGTCCAGTTGCCAATAAGAGTTTATCCATCTTTGCTTCTCGTCTGGATTACTGCGACTGGCCTTCTAACAACGAATTCTATGCTATTCCACTCAGATGTATCTTCCACCCGATTCTTAATGACTGTTCTAAGATCTTATCCTGATTATGCATTCCCTTACCCTCAGTTGAAAAGTTCATGCTCCTTGGCATGATATACAAACCCATCAATGAGACAGTTCCTACTCTCCTCTAGCACTTTTCTTTGTACCAGCCCCACCTTACATCTTGTCCTCCAGCCATATTCACCTCTGTGTGGATGCCCAGATACTCAGGGTTTGCTCACCCCTTAGTCTTCATCCACAGGGCATTCTTCACTGAGGATGATAGTCTTGTTTTGTATTCTTCATGGAAAAAAATTAAGTGAAGCTTCAGGTTTCAGCCAAGGTGTTATCTTTTCTGGAGGCCATTCTGACCCTCCTGGCCTGGGTCTGGCATTTCTATTCTGGGTTCAAAAGCACCTGTGCTTACCTTGATAATAGATGGTAAGCTATTGAAATCCTATAGCTATTATGGTCCATACCATTTAGGTGATCAGTTTTGTGACCACCTTATCCAAAACAAAAGAAAACAAGGAGGAAGAGGAGAAGAAGAGGGAGGAGGAGTAGAAGAGGGAGGGAGGAGGGAGGAAGGAAAGAAGGAAGAGAGGAAAGAAGGAAGGAAAGGAGGGAGAGAATTTGCCTATTTTGTGGATTATTACTACAGAGTAAATAAAATAACATTTAACCTTATAACTTCCATAGATCTCAGCATAGCTTGTGTTGATAATGATTTACCTGAGAAGTATTAATACATGAATGAATGAGTGAAAAGCCATCAGCGGCTTCAGTGGCCCCAAGGAGTTTTTACAGTGCCCACAGGTTATATTCTGAGCCCTGCCTGCTCAGATGTCCTTTCAGTAACTTAGTGCTGTAAAAACTGCTGTTTGACTACAGGAGAAGGGCATTCAGCATGGGTTTCTTTGGGTCTAAAATAACTCTGCTGACAGAGGAAAGATTTGGCCTATCAGATATCATGGGTAGCACAACTTACCCTTTGGTTGTTACTATATTAAAGTTGATTCAAGGATAGGAAATGGTGGAGAGATTTTCATGGAGCCAGTTCCTACATTAGGAACATCCACAGGCAAGCTGAAGATGTTTATCCATCCCTTTGTTCAGAAGATAGGTTGCATTTTTATAAAAATAAACGTAGGTGTTCTCCCTAGGTCTCAGAACTTGATGAGAAAGAAACAGGCTCATTATTTTCCTTCCTCCTTGGTTTTAACTTTTGTTGTTTTAATGATTTTAAGTAAACAGCTTATTTAAATTTCACAACAAAGTTTTCTCTAATAGTGAAGCTTCAGCTTTGAGATTCAAATAGCCTGGAGGGTCATAGACCCTTTTCTGTTGTACCTGTGGTGCTTCTGTAGTTAGGGAGAATAAGCAACACAAGTGTGGGGCATTGGAAATTCATTCTGGAAGGTAAGAAAACATCACTTCGCACAGAATTTCCTCAAGCATACTTACAAGATCTTAAAGGAAAACATTAAGCATTTCCTATTATCACTTAGCTTATACTTGGTTGACACTGTATACATCTACCATAACTCTTGGAATAAAAATTAGGACAGGAGTAATCTAAAACAAGATTTGGCACATCTCTGTAAAGAGTCAAGATAGTCAACATTTTAGGCTTTGCAGGCCATACAATCTTTATTGCAACTTCTATACTTAATTCTACCATTGTAGCAGGAAAGCAGTCACAGACAATATGTAGACAAATGAATGTGACTGTGTTTCCATAAAACTTTATTTATACACACAGAAATTTAAATTTCATGTAATTTCCCCATGTTATAAAATATTCTTCTTTTTTTTCTTAACCATTGAAAACCATTCTTGGCTGGATTGGGGCTGTGGGCCATAATTTACCCACCCCTTCTCTATAATATACCATATACCTCTGGGCTAAGAGGTAGAAGTCACGCGATGTGCAAGTAAGATAAAAGATAAAGATTGGATTGCTTCTTCCCAGGACTATGGGATACCTATGAGAAAGCTTGCACACGCTCCAGGTAACACTATGCTAATTCCCAGGGAAATGATAAAATGAATTCAAACTTTTGCACATCTGTTGTATCTTGCACTTTTCATATGTTGCCTCATTTAATCCTCACAGTGACCACATAAGGGCATTTAAAATTTTCTCCTATTTTTCAGAAGTGTAAACCAAGGCCCACAAAAGTTGTATGACTTGCCTAAGATCACACACCAGCAGGCATAGGATTTTCACTCAGTCTCCCTGACTAGAAAGTCTGTCCCCTTTTCACTCTACTTCCAATAGCACAATGCCCCTGGATCTGCCACTATGTTTGGAATTCATCATTTATACCAGCAGGTGGATGAATGGTGTGGGAGTTACTGACACTAGCATTCAAAGCTTTCTATGGTATCCCTGATCTGGCTTCAATCTTGCTGTCTAAATTTCTCTCCCACTATTCTCCTAGGCAAACTCTGAATCTTCAAAACATCCTGCCCCTGTGCTTCTGCCTAGGCCACTTCCTCAGCCTGGCCTCCCAGGCTCAGTTCAAATGTCATCAGTAACATCAGCCTGCCTTGATTTCCCCTCATCTGAAGCTGAAAGTGATCCTGTTACTGAGTGACACCCAAAATACCTTGTACCTCCCTGCTTTCATCAACATTATATTCATTGAAGTTTAGGTCTTATTCACCTATTGTCAGTTCTTTGAGGACAGAAAAAGTATCTTATAAATCTTTGAATCTTTATATATATTGTATAGTTTGAATACTTGATACATCTGTCAAATGAATTAACAATAGAGTTCTTTAATTCAGTAAAAAATGAAAAAAAAACTATCATCCTTAGTAACATAAAAAAAATAGAATCTTTAAGATGGACAATGGAAGGATGCTCTCCAACGTGATTAGACCATTCAATTTTGTTTCTCACATCTGAAATTCAACGCTCCTTTGGCCATCTGACTCAACTACATTCATCTAGGAAAAGAGAAGGAGCTTCTCCCTCTTCAACACTCTCTTCCAAGCATGGACACCTAAACTTTTAAAAAATAAAATAAAATAAAAACTTCCTGTAGCACAGCTCAGATTAAACAACAGTTTATTAGAGGCTAGAGGATGACAAGAGGGCTATACACATGAAGAGGGACTAGAAAATGGGGTTGGACAAGGTGTATACACTTTACAGCTCTGCAACTTAGCTCAGCTGCAGGGAGACTGAGGCCATCTTATGCCCTACTCCTCGCAGGGCATGTAGTGCCTTTAGAGTCTCTGAAATGGACACTCAAGAAACATGGCTCCAAAGAGATCATAGCTCACACTTATTCTGCTAAGATGTGCCACCAAGACTTTCAGGTCTTTTGTTAGAGAATCTCTACTTTTATCAGAAGAATAAGTTCCAGGATGCCCAACTTCTTTAGGTCATATCTTGGTCCAATGCAAAAAGCTCAAATTTGGAGGGGAAAGGGGAGAAAAACAGAAGCTGCTGCCCCAGTTGAAAACAGTTTGAAAGCAGCACCAAGAAGCCAGGGTATAAACCAGATGACATTTAGATTTCTTTCCAGCTTTGGGTCTCTTCAGACCATATATCATGAGATATAGCAGTGGAAATTAGAACTAAATTTCAATATAAAACTATGGGCAACATTTCAATATGAATTTATTTTCTTTAACAATAAGAAATATACTAAATGGTGTTAAGTGGAAACATTAATAAGATGCTTAAACTTTAGTGAGTTACTTAGGAAACTTGAGAGAGGGAGAGAGAGAGCTTAGTTGTGTGACCATGAGCAAGTCTGTTTCTTCTGGGTTTCCTCATCTGTTAAAACAGAAATAAAATGTTTCCCAGGGTTGAGTAAGGATCAAATGAAACAACAGAGGTGAAAGAGCTTTGAAAAATAGAATATACCCCCGACAAAAAAAATGTAAGGGATGATTATAAGCTAAATGCATTACAGATCCAGCAGCCTAAGGCAGACTCAACCTCTTGGGCAAACAGCATTCCAACAGGTGTCTTGAGTAAGGGTTGAGGCTGCATTCTGATTAACCCACGTGAAGTTTTTACATCATCTAATGCAATATGATACACCTTAAGCAGAGCCCCTTGAAGGTCATATTGGGTCTCTGGTATCATGTTGTTAGGATTGTGTTTTTCATTAATTTCAGTGACATTTTCAATTCCTCATGTAAGGAACGCAGGGGAGGAAGGTCCATAAGGAAGACAAGAACAGAAGCAGGGAGAATTTTGAGTACTAAAGCAAAAAGACAGTCACTTTTGCAAAAGGGTAGACTACAAAACAAAAACAAACCCGTTAGCTTAGTTAAATAAGCAGGCCATTGAGACTTGCCAAAGCACGTAATGAAATAGATAAGAACAAGTTTTGGGGAGTGGTTTTCTTGTTTGGTTTGTCCCCCAGAGGAAATATCTGGCAGGATTCTCTGCCTTGTAATCAATTTATCCTGTGGTTGATATATTTGCTCGGTTTTATTGTATAAATAAAACAAGGAGCCAAATCTAATTTACATGGCAATATGTCATACAATTCCTATTAGAAGAGACAGGAGTAGTGGAGAAATATTCTTTGAATACTGTTTTTATAAGGCCATTAGTACAGATTTTTAAAAAGAGATAGGGAGACTATTTGCAGAGAAAACACTAACCCAAGACCAAAGCAAGAAAAGAGCCCTGGTTTAGACTTGTTTAGTTTGAAAAGTAGCATTTGGTTCAGCATAACTAGCAAGATAACCAGGCAAATGATTCATCGGGCTCGTAACTCAGCAGGTGCATCGCTGTGCATCCCGCCAAAGAACCGTTCATGACTCGTTTCAAGCTGTGACTTTCTCTGTGTGGCAAGAACAAGAGAGGAACATCAGGTGCTCCAGTTACCTGCTATGGGTGTGTCTCACCTCATTCTGTTCAATTATACTCAGAAAATATATATCAAACACTCGTTCTGTGCTGCTAAGTTTCACTGGTTGCTGGTGGGAATGAAAATAGAGGTGAAAAAGGTGGGAATAAAAGAAAAAGAGAAACTTTCCCTGCACTCAAGTAATTTAATCTTATTAAGAAAAAAATCTGGTTTCCCTTCATGAAAAAAAAGATTCAATTATAAGGCAGTGTACAGTAGTACAAATCCAAAACCAAGGACACGGAATATGGCACTAAAGAGAAAGACAAAACTAAATACACACTCTGAACCAAAATTTGATTTAATAATTATATGTGTGTGTATAAAACACACATACATATTCACAGAATAAAAAAGTTACATATTCAAATGTTAATACTGGTTATCTCTGGATATGGGATTACAGATTTTTTTTTCTTATTTATGTAATTTTGTATTTTAACTCCTCTGCAATGAATAAAATTCACATTTGAAACCAGGAAAAGAAATTTTAAAACTCCATGTATACATATAGACAGGTGTCAAACACATGTGGCAAAGGTGAATGCCACGGGAGGAATGAGGAAATGTCCTTTAGGATTATGACAGGGAAGGGCAGAGGACCTGGAAGATGAGTGTCCCCTCACAGAAATCCTGGGAGGGGAGACCCTCCACCTGAGAGACCTGTGTGAGAAGGAGTGGACAGTCACCTCTGAAGGCTATAGGTAGGACAAGAGGATGCCATGGAGAATTCTGAATTCAGACAAAAACACCAGGATTGCATAAAGGCGAGTGACTGGTGAGCCTACCTCAGGAGCATAACTGGGATTGAAATGATTCATGATGCAACAGGAGCAAATGATATAATTTTAATCAGCCTGTTAGCATCCTGTCTATGCACCCCTTCCGAGGAAGACCCCGTGTCTGCAGGCAGGAATCCTGGACCTTCTCTTAGGTGGCTTGCAATAAACAGTAGAGAAAGCCGAAAATTAGAATGAGCAGAGTCAGGGTCAAGTTTTTGGCATTTAGACTTTTAAAAGCAGGAGGATCAACAGCTGGAGAGAAAGATTTGATTCTAAAGAAGGTAAATGAGGATGAAGGAGTTAGGAACTACCTAGGCTGGATTTTAGAGAGGGATTTTTGATAGGAAGTTGAGAAAATAAAATGAATTATTTTCTTGAGACACCAGCTGCTATCCCTGTGGAGGTCACTGTGCATAACAGAAATAGGGGGAAAAATGTATTTTCTTGTACATTAAGAATGCTCTTCTACTGTGACATCTTCTAAGACAGGGATAAGCTTTTCCCATAAAGGGCCAGATTGTAAATGTTTTCAGAACACTATACAGTGTTTGTCACAACTACTCAACTCTGCCGTTGTCACTCAAAAGCAGCCATAGGCTACATAAACAAATGTGGCCATGTTTCCATAAAACCTTATTTAAAAAAAAAAAAAAAAAAAAAAACCTTAAAAAATAATTTGGCCCATGACCCATAGTTTGCCACCCCCTGTTCTATGAGATTAGTAAGATTTAAGCATCTTTCTCTTATTACTCCCTGACAGGATGCTCTTTCTTTGAATCTATACTCTGCATAGAGATTGCCATGTGGTATGTTAGCTATATTCAGGTTATAGCAATCAACAGCCAGTTCTTTCACTGACCCCTTCAGAGGGATTGGGAGCTACAGAACAGGACCCTGACCATCAGAATATCACAAGATTGCTTGTTGGTTTTGTTTGTGATTTCTTATAGTGATCGGAAGGGAAAGCTTTACAATGAGAGAAGGCTTATCTTCAGGGGCAAACAGGAAGAGAGGAGCTGGCACACTGTGGCTCCTCAGTCCAATTTACGTGAAAAAGAACCTCAGGGAGTAGAAAAGGTGGCGACAGACAAAAATGGGAAACTTAAGTGGCCTGAATAAGAAGGCCTGCAGCAGCCTGGTGTGGCTTAGCATAAAAAGTCCATATGGTTACCTTCAAGAGCATCACTCACTCAGTCAATACCTGTAAAACACCTCCTAAGTGCACGGAACTAAGGTAGGTACTGGAGAACAGGCAATAGGAAATGCATGCTGTCCTTGGGGCGCTAGCATCTCACAGGCAGCGAGAAGAGACCACCATTGGAGAAGGTAAAAAACCATTGTAGCTGGTGAGGAGTGAGGCTCTATAGAGAAGAAAGTCAACAGTCAACGTTGTGCTACTCCTAGGTCAGGAAAAACAGATCTAAATTGCCTGGCATTGCTCATTTTTGCATCAACACATATTTCTTGAGCTACTGAACATAAAAGAGAGAGGCAGGAAGGAAAAGCCAGTCTTTGCCCAAGGATAAATTTATAATTTTGGAACAAGACAGGCCTGATCTCCCAGCTGGCTCACATGAGTTGAGTTTGGATGGGTTGCTCTCAGCCACTTATTTCCAGGAACTCAGGCATCTATGGTGGCAGATCATAATTTCCTCCAAGACAAAAGTGCCAAACAGCTAAGCAAATGCTTATTGAGCATGCTGCTAAGTATCTAGATATTTAGAAATGTCTAGTTGGCTAGCTGACTTTTTCATTTTTCAGCTTAATATTGGCATTCTTTAGAAACAATCTGAGATCAATTTTTTCCTGTGCAAGTCAAATTAAATGTTATTTTTCAAAGAACTTTCTAAGAAAATGCTGTTCCATATTTCAATGAAGTGTGCTTCTCATGAACCCTTGAGAGGTAGGCATGGCCCCATCTGTGCCATTTTTTTCCACCCTGGTCTAGCCTGGTGCCAGGCTCATGGAAAGAACTTGGTATTTGCAATGAGTGATTCTGGCAGAGTACACGTGGTATTATTCTTGGTTTGTGTCTACTGTATTAGGATGCTTTCCTAAACAATGTGGCCATGTTTTGTGCTTCCCAAATGTACATTCTGCTGCTGCAGAACATTTCTAAGCCTCAGTCTTGCTGAAGCATTCTAGAACTCTTAAAACTATGCACTGAATCACAGGAGGTTTCTAACATATATCAACTGAATACTTGTCTCACTTGGATGTTGCAGAGCTCTGTGAGATTGGAGAAGGGCACAACAAAGAATATTTCTGTATTGAACAGCTGAATGCTGGCTGAGGCCCTATTCCTCCCTACACAAGAAAAAAAAGTCCATGCATGGTTTGGCTGAGCATTATAAAGTTGCCATAACATTTGTATCTTATTGCCTTCTTTCCCTATCTCCAGTCACCACAAACACGGTTATTATGATAACCTTGTATTGCCCTGCTACCTGTATCTTATCAGCAAGGGGATGGTGGCAATTTGTAGAACAGAGAAACTAGGCAGCTGCAATTTCCAGAGGGCCCAGCACTTCAGATATTAAGGTGTGTGGGCTTTAGCTTTGTCCTCCTGAGAGCATTGGCCTTCACATCCTATTTTTCCATTCCTCTGCTCTCTGCTTCCCGGTGCACACAAACCTCTCTGGGAGGAGACGTGACTTCTGGATTATCCAGGGAGTGGATGGTGGATATTAATAGAATTCAAATTTGCAACCATTGTGGTACTCTAAGTAAGACTCATGGGCTATTGAACAAGAACTATGTTTATGCTCAGACCAAAGCTATTTATTATTCCAGTGCATCTCATGCTCCTGACCAGTACCTCTTTGTGGTTTAAAAAAAAAAAAAGTGTAAAATTCTATTTTTATACCTTTTGGGTCTTGAGTGAGTCTTTTCCTTTTTTGTTGGGTGTTGAGATCTGTTCACAGTAAGCCACATTCACTCAGGCATTTCTCCCATCCTCCAGTCTCTTGTCCCCATTTGAAGAGCTCCCCTCATACTTGGTTTAATTACTGCTCTTGATTTCCTTGGCTCCTCCATCAATCCCTTATACTCAGCCTCCTCATCCCTTGGATGATTTTTATCTTCTTTCTCAGTAATTTGTTGATTAACCTTCTTCATTCCTCCTTAGGAAGGGCTCAGCTTTTTTTCTCTAAAGCTGCTATCTCACTGGTAATGACATAGGAGTTTTTTGGTGCCACTTTGCCAGCCAGAAATCTCCACAGCCAGCAGTACCCTGCCCAGGCCTCACTCAGCTCTGGGCTCACCAGGGGACTCACTCTTCCCACTCAGCCTGGCAGCCTGCACTCAGCTCATGCTACTGCCCCAGATTCTGTGCCCGCTGGGGCTCTGAGCTCAGCCTGCAGCTGGGTTGGGCATGCCGTGACCTGCTTTCACCTTGGGTGCCAGCGTCTGGACAAGGGGAACATGGTGGCACCTGAAAACTCAGAGATGCCAGCAACTGCAGAGCCCCAAGTGGTGTTATGACTGTTCCCAGGGGAGTCCCAAGGTCTGAGCCACCAAAGATTGTTACATCTCTCTCTCCTTCCCACCACCCACAGCACAGTGAACAGCAGGGTGTGTTACAGCTCATTCATGTTACAGCTCATGTTCATTCCCACCGCCCACGTTGCAGCAAATAGGAGGATGTGTTATAGCTCGTTTGTTCCCACCACCCACACAATCCAGTGAACGGGGGCATGTCACAGCTCATTCAGTCCCACTACCCCACTCTAGCCCGCAGCTCCTGGGCTGGCCTGGCCTCACCACAGCCACTTCCTTGTCACATGGGGCAGCTGCCCTGCGCTGGTGGAGGGTGGGAGAGTTCTTGTCCCATGTCCAAGAAAAATGAGGTTACACAGACACTGAGAGTTAGCGTGGTGGAGAAGGGTTTTATTGAGCAACAGAACAGCTCTCAACAGGAGGGGGGCCCAAAGCAGGTAGCCCTCTGTGTGAGAGGGGCCCTGAAGGTGGGTAGTACCAATGTGTGGCTGAGTCTGGGGTTTTTATGGGCCCAGAATGTGGAAGTACATGCTGATTGGTCCATGGGCGGGCCTGGAGAAAGCATCATTTGATTGGCTAAAATACATTGAGGAAATTCTCACTCCAGTTGTGGACTCTGGCAACTCAGCTTTCAGGCTTTAAGCTATCTTTGGCTTGAAAGTCACCAGGAACCCACCCCTGTCTGCCAAGGAATTTGTCTGCCTCCTGCTGCAATCAGTAAGGTTGTCTCTGTTTCCCTTCAAGGCCAGCATTAGCTATCTAGTGACTCTTCTCTGGCCTTCAGATTGAGATCATAACGATATTTAGCTTTATGCTTTGACTTTAATCCTGGATGTAACATACATGCTGGGATCCATAAGGCAAATTGCTTCTGATTCTACCAGGCTTTTCTCTTTCCCCTCTGGGAAGGCTAAACTAGCATCTCACAGTATATTGCAAGAAGTAAACTCCCCAGTCTGTCTCCACCTTAAGCATCCATTATTATCCTCTATGACATATAATTTTATTTATATACTTTTGTTTATATAATTATATAT
>NW_016806571.1:8618682-8708035 GCF_001698545.2 Rhinopithecus bieti
ATACATATTAAATATATTTTATAATATCAATACATAATATAATACAAATATAATATAAATATTTACAAATTATTTTTATCTATACTATCATTAATTTCTATTTAATCATTAATTTTGATTTAATCCATTTTTCTCACTTCATAGTTGAGGAAACAAAGTCCAGATGGTATAGTGACTTGACCAGGGTCACAACAGCTAAGATTAATTAGTAAGAGAATAGAACTCTCACCTTCCTTCTTGCATGCTCTTCTCATTATACTGTCACCTCCCTTAGTCTTGCCAGTTTCTCTTCTAATAAATGCTTATAAATGCTTATATCTGAAATGCTAACATACCAGTTTTACTTTTTATAGGATCTTAACATAAAGCCTCCTAAATTGGTTGATAAAATTATTTGATCCAGTAATTACATAGCAGAATAAACATGACTTCTAGATTCTCTTCCTGACCTCTTAGCAGTTCTCAGCCCTCTCCTCTGTGACCCGTCCACCTACGCTCTCAGGTAGTACATGATAGTGCTTGCCCAAAAGTATGTCCTCAGGAGATGCTTTACTCAAAAAGGGCCCTGTGTCAAACATGTTTGCAAAATGCTTGTAGCACATCTGATTCCTGCCTTTGGAATTGATAATGTGTGTCAAAGGCTCTGAGAGTGCTATCATCAGGAAATTTGTATGACTTTATTAAATTTAATATTTATGAAGCTGATTTTGTTATGGAACTTTTTCCCTAACAATACCTATTTTGCTATGGAACTCTTTCCCTAACCTATTAAAATTTTGCAGAACACATTTTAAGAAAAAGCAGCTCCAAATTATTTTTCTTTATTTCTGTGTAACTCTCCCATCCTTAGCATATCTCCACTGCCCTACAAAACGTTTCCATCCTGTGACTATCTTTTTAAGTTCCTATCATGGTAAAGTATTAGTAAGGGCTTGCTATGTCTAGGA
This sequence comes from Rhinopithecus bieti, assembly GCF_001698545.2. Lineage (NCBI taxonomy): Eukaryota > Metazoa > Chordata > Mammalia > Primates > Cercopithecidae > Rhinopithecus > Rhinopithecus bieti. Next base: position 8,619,630 of record NW_016806571.1, read on the forward strand.
AAAACACTGAATGTGGATTCTAACATGAGTTGAATCCCAGTTTCTCTGGCTGCATGACCCTGAAGAAATAGCTTTACTTTCTGCAAGCATCAATTTCTTCACCTATAACCTCAACATCCTAATTTCTGCCCTTCCTATATCCTTATTGCTGTGAGAATCAGCTGAACTAATAGATGAGAAAGGATATCATTCATTCTAAAAGATGTTATAAATGTTAAAAATTATTATTCTATCATTATTAATGACAATAGCAATGAGGCTAAACCTCCTTTCTTAAGCAACACATTTACATTAGTGTCAGACATTCCCAAAGAAAGTAAAAACTGGTCATATTGGGTTTAATCTGTCAATTGAGCATTGAGAATTACAGCTGATGAATCAAAACAGAAATGAGTCCACTGCAAAAGAAAAGAAGGAAGGTTGTTAACTGGGGTATTGGGGAGTGGGAGCAGGTAGCTGAGAAGAATCTAAACTCACTCTTTGAGGAGGGAGAGCTCTTGTGGAATTTCAATAAGTGATCTCCTATGACCCAGGGACAGGGGTAAATGGTGTAGTCAGCAGTTAAGTGCCTGGTGGAGCCGTACACAAAACTGTTGATGAAATGGAAGGCTTGGGCAGCAAACAGCAGAGACCCCTCCCTAGTGACATGAAGCCAGGAGCTCTATGAGAAAAAGCAAGGAACAGTCTTTTGTGAGACATAGCAGAGATCTGTCCCTTTGGCCCTGAAGGAAGATGGCAGATAGGACTGGATGTCAGCAACTGGAGGTCAACAACTTAGAGCAGAGCCAGAAAAATACTAGTTTTTCACCAATGGGTTTATATGAGTCTGTCCTACTTGTCTGACAGGCTGGTGGCCAGAAAAAACATCTGTTACACATTTTAATAGGGGCCTTCTGAACACATGACACTGTAACCCAAAGGAGTGATGTAAATGGTGGGGAAATTTAGAGATCACAGCTGGCCAGAAACTAAACGTGACATTGGCCCTTTAAGGCTTTATCCTTCTGACCATTCCAGGTTCCTAAATCTTCCTGCCAAGTGGGCTGGAAGCCAAAATATTTCTCAACTTTGCATTTATTTCAGGGTGTTAATCTCATAGGCAACCAACCCCTATTTAATAAACTCCAACTCTCCATGCCCACTCCTTCAGTATGCTTGTGTGTGCTCTCCTGAAGGCTCAGCACACATGCACCTACCGCTGTCGTTTCCTGCCTGGGGAGGGTGTTGACACAGGATTGCCAGGGCATCATGCAGCTGTCATCAGCTCGATGCCACAGATGGCACCTCGATGATGCATCCCCTTCCCAAGGCGCGTGTGAGCCCTCTACCTGGCTCTGGGTCTTGTTTCCAGCCCCAGCGGCCAGCAGGAGAGGCAGGGTAATGGGGCTCAAGATGGGCTCGAGATTCTTTCACTCTGCTACCAAACCTGGAAGGAGTGGGCTTCCCTTGCCTTTTCTTCAGTCCCACTTTTAATCACTAACCACAGAAGGTAATGAGAAAGTGCTTGAATTACAAAGATTCCCATTTATTACTCTGACTGCCCCTCTACAAGCCTCTCTTTTCCCCTTTGGCAAGAACAGATCACTATTGACACTTTTAGAAGGCCCTGGGCCCCTCTCAATTATTGGCCTAATCTCTGCCTGCTGAATTCTGAAAGCAGAATTCTTTTCTAACTAGATTTTTTAGAAAGTGAAGAGGCTACCCTTGGCTTTATTCATTGGAATGACTTCTCAGGCTAATGTATTCTCCTGTCAGTATATTTCATGGCTTCAGCAACATCTGCAGGATATGGAAAGAACAGAAACAAACCAGATGTTTCAAAAAGGTAGCTCCACTAAGCCTCCTTAACATAATTATTGCAATATCGCATCCGTATTTTATTGTACCTCTTCTATATTTATATGCTGTTAACTTTTCCTGTAGAAATCCGAACCGAGTTCCTTCTAAACAGATTTGCAATCTTTAAAAACAATTTTGACATATATCCTCCATTAAATCCAAATTTTCTTTATCAAATTTTAGAGGGGAAAATAAGATTAAGGAAATGTAGATATTTATCTCAGCCTTCAACATTTACACTCATTTAGTTAATTAGCACTTAATTACACTGTCAAAGGGGGAAATTTTACCACGGACAGACCAATCCCTACCCCTCAGGCCCTCGCTTCTAAGAGAGGCAGACCTTTGCTCGGAGCCAGCTCATTCCTCCACGAAACATTTGTAATGATTACTTGACAAGGAGTGCAGATACAAAATTGCGCAACAGAGAGTCATCACTCACCACAGCCCGCTGGAATTCTCATGCTGGAGCAACAGTGCCCCCCAAAGTAAGCGGCCAGAAGCACCCTGCAAGCAAACACTGGGCTGCCCAAACTTCTATTTTCTGCTTTATAAGCTGAGGAGCTATTTTAAGAGCTGCTGGCCAAAAGCAGGCTCTATTACAACCAGACCAGCATTCCAACCAAGCTGGGGAGCCTCGGCTGGAAACAGAATGTTTCCACCTATTTCAACTCAGACGCCGGGAATTCTCTAAGGAAGAGATGGGAGGTGGGGAAGAGAGACGTGGTAGAAAATTGGAAAATTTTAGAAGTTTGCCAAACTCAAGAGAACAAAGTATAACTGGATTAATGCATAAATCTTATTAACCAAAATGCAAATGAATAGAGTTCCTCCATCTTTTCACAAATGGTAATATTATTTGCTCTCATAGGTTTCCTGCCAAACAGAAGAACTCATTAAAGCTGTTGGAAAATAATAGTACTCTAATTAGTTTAATTATGATGCGATGAATCAACCCGATTTTTAAAAACAATATGCAATTAGCCTTTTTTAAGTCAAAGACTCTGTTTTCCAAAACAGGAAATGAAGCATAACACTCTTAATTTCATCGTTAGGGCAAAATCCTAGCCACTCTGACACAGTAGTATAATGAGCATGTAATGAAACTAACAGTCCCCACTTCTTCAGTGACTTTCTTTGTGCATTGACTAGACGGCCTTTTGGCTTCAAAAATGGAAACTGCATTAAGCTGGAGGCTGACTCAAATTTTCTCTTTCAAGTTCTAAGTCCTGTTTTCTATTTTCCCTTCTATCCTGGAATAGGGTCACCCTATAAAAGATGAAATATTACATTCTTAAAACACAATGAACTGATGATGTCATATCAGCATGCTTAGGTTTTATACTGCTCTTGGGGGTACTGCAAGGAAAAAAATAATGTGGTGTTGGAAATGGGGAATGCAAGCCAGGCAGCCTGAAATCCAAACTTTTAAAATCAAACCAGATAATCAACACCACAATTATCAATACCTGAGGGGTAGGAACGGTAAACAAATAGTATATTTAAAAAAAAAAAAAAAAAAAAAAAAACCCTCTTTCCCTTGGAAAAAAAAAATCTACAATGAGACTCCCACCCACTACAATCTTACCAAAACAGCTAAAATTAAAAGGACTGATAATACCAAGTATTTGTAGGGATGAGAAGAAATCAGAATTATCATACATTTTTAGTGGGAGTATAAATTGGTACAACCACTTTGGAAAACTGCTTCATGGTATCTACTAAGTATCTAAATACTAAGACCTAGCAATTTCACTCCTGGCCAACCTAAATGAGTGCACACATCCATCAAAAAGCATGTACAAGGATGTTCACAGCAGCGTTACTCATAATAGCCTGAAATTGAAAACAACCCAAAAGTCCATCACTAGTAGGATGAATAAATTGTGACATATTTGTATGATGGAATACTACATAGCAATACTGCCTAAACACAGAAGAGTACATACTACAACTTTCACTTACATTTTGTTCAAAAATAGGCAAAACTAATCAGTGGTGATAGAAGGCATCATGATAGTAGTGGAGGAATGACTGGGCAGGGCATGAGAGCCTTCTGGGGTGTACTGGGATTGTTATGTATCTTAATTTGGGTGGCAGCCACATGGATACATACATGTGTAAAAATTTATGCAACTGGATAGTTAAGATGTATCCCATTTATGTGTGGTATACCCCAATTTTACAAAAAACAAACAAAAAGTAAAAGCAAAAGATAAAGAAAAAGGAATCTCCTGCTACAAACTAGAGTCCTCTGCTTCAAATATGTATCATACAATGTCACTTCCCTACATGAAGCCCTCCAGGACTTCCCCTTCCTCTGAGAATGATCTGCAAACCCTTCACTTGGCCTGCATATCATGGGCCCTGTCTACCTTGGCAAACTCTACTCATCACCTGTGTTCCACTTCCTGTTGCTATCTGCCCTCCAGCCACCCTGATAGTTTTCTCCTCTAATGCATCAGGCTCATTTTGACCTAGGTACTTGCCACTTGTTCTTCACTCTGCATGCACTGCTTTTCTCCAGGCCCCTCTATGATCACTCCCAACTCATCACTCAGACCTCAGCTCAAGTGCCATCTTCAGAGAGGCCTCTGCTGCCCACCCTGGCTAAAGTAGCATGCTCATTTCACTACCATCTCTCTCTAGCCTACCACCCCATCTATCCTCTTCAATTTTATACATAGTGCTTCTCACTCTCTAAGATTATCTAGCGCGTTTACTTGTTTATTTTCTGCATTCTCCTCTAAAATATATGCTCCTTGAGAAAGTGGACAAGGTCTGTCTTGTTCACTATGGTATCTCCAGTCCCTAGGATAGAGCCTGTCATCTAGCAGACATTCAATAAATATTTGCTTAATCATGACTCAATAAATGAATAAATTACCACCCCCAAAAGTTAATGGGCATAGGAAAATTCATAAGGAACAGCATGGCACAGTCAAAAGAGCACTGGATTAAGAGTCAGAAGACTGAGATGCTTGGAGTAGATCATCACCTGCTTTAACATTTTTGATATCACCTATCTAAATCTAGTTGGGAGATTGGACATGTGGACATGAGGAGATAATGAACAACTGATGCAGCAAAAGGCCAAAGGAGAGACCTCAAAAGATGAAGCCCTATGGTCAGGTTGGCCAGGTCAGGTTACCTTGCAAAGGAGGTGGGGTTTTCACTGGGCCTGGAAGGCTTAGGGGAAGGAATGGGAAGAGATAGATAGAAGAAGAAGATCATAAATTGTGGACTTGGGTCAGCAAATGTGCAGAGGTGAGAAAACCCCAAGACCTGCTCAAGACCCAGGAGCAGATGCGTGTCACTCAGAGCAGAGGACTGGTTTAGGAGACTGTCTCACCAGTGTCCAGACAGTGACTGTCCTCATTCTTTGAACACACACAGATCTTAGAAGGGGGCTTAACAATTAGCAGTGAACAAACTTTCTGCCAAAGAGAAGCCACTTGTATTATACAGTGGATTTCATGTACTGTGACCTCCCTCGAAACTGTGGCCTAAAAGGTAATATAAATCAAAAGTCAGAAATATGCATTATCATCTCTGGCAAGATAGAAATTTACTGAGGTCAAGAGTTCAAGACCAGCCTGGCCAATATGACAAAACCCTGTCTCTACTAAAAATACAGAAAATTAGCCGGGCGTGGTGGCGTGAGCCTGTAATCCCAGCTACTAGGAAAGCTGAGGCAGGAGAATTGCTTGAACCTGGGAGGCAGAAGTTGCAGTGAGCCGAGATCACACCACTGTACTCCAGCCTGGAGGGACGGGGGAGGGAAGAGAGAGAGAGAGAGAGAGAGACAAGGAAGGAAGGGAGGGAGGGAGGGAGGGAGGGGAGGAAGGAAATTTAAAACATGCATCCTTTATGAAGAAGTGAGAGATTTGTACACAAAATAAACACAAATGTGTGGTGATACATTCCTTTACTCATGTGTCCTCACACTTTTTGTTATATAGAGCTAATGACATTACTTAGGTTTGAAAGGTAAAACACTATCTTGTTTACCTCCATCTGCTATCACCAAACCAGTCATAAAGTTAAAAACAAAAAACGCATACAATTAATTTTCAAACTATGAATGTTTTCAAATAAATGATTTATTTTTTTCAGAGTAGGAATCATTTGATTGGATTGAGAATGTTGTCCAGGAACTGTGAAGTGTGTGTATATGTGTATATTTGTGTGCACAGCCAGAGCCTGATGAATAGTACACTAGTCCAGTGATTTATAGGTAAGAAAGTATTTAGAACCTAGACAAGCTCAGACTACCAGGAGTGGGTTGCAAGCAGGGATAAAAAGAAAGTTCACTGATGCCAACTGTCCTTCATCTGAACACAGCTTGGAGTTTGATCTGGAAAAAAAAAGGGGGGACTTTATTCAGTTGTTATTTTTTCAGAAATGATTCATTTCTTCTTACTGCACAGCTGGAAACACATGTAAAGAGGTGAATGTTTCACCATGGAAGGTTCAGTTGGAAGTAATTTGCTATTGAGCTCATAAATTTGAGTTTCAGACCTCCAGTCCTGAGGTTGGGACCTAAGATTGGCAATATCCTCCTTTCCATTACAGAACCAAACCAGTGGGATTCCAGTGGGTCATTCCCCTGTAGACTCTCTCCCTCAGTCCATAAGACTGGCAAAGTTGAGGTTGCCTTCAAAGGGCCAACCTTATGAGTCACCCAACTGGGTTAACCTTTGGTGCCTTTGGAGTCTGCTACATATTTCAGAAAAGTCTCAATAGTTAGGACTATTGTTACCTACAGCATCTGTATGTTCTGACGATGCTCAAGAAAGTTCCAGTTCTCACAGATCACACATGACTGCCACGGTCAGAAGAACCCATAGTTAGTCTGCTTTTATTGAAAGAAGAAGGTGAAGGAGGAAAAGGAGAGAAGTCAAAGGGTGAGGGGAAGATGAGAGGCACACCTTTCATTTATATGAAGTGGTAGAAAAAGCTGCAAAGAAACAGAATTTTCAAATTCTGTTTTCACCATTTCTCTCAGGCTGTGTCTATATACTTGGCAATAAAAATGCTGCTATCTCTAACTTTTACTTAAAATGATTGCTATGGTGCATGTAATGTATGACATCAGTTCTTCAATCTTAATAACTCCAGGATGATGACAAATTGGGCTCTTTGAAGGTTGCCATTTAAAGGTTTTGCACTGTCATTCAATCACTCTCTCTGCTCTCTCTGTTCAGCTTCACCTGCGGCTACCTACTCAAACGCAGCTCTGTTCATGGTTTATTTGCTAATAAGCTGTCTTGATTTAATTATTCTCTGAAAACGCTATGTGGATCCCCACTTCCAGGTCTTTGTTCACACCACCTACCCTCCACACATGCTCTCTCTCCTTCCTGTCAAAGCACACCCATGTGTCTACAGTCCTTGGCTCATCCTCCTCCTGCTCCTCTGAACTCTTATAATGCTTTCAGTGTCATTGAATTCCCAGTATATGTTTCTTTCATTGTCAGGTATTATTGTCCTTGATGGCAAAGACTATGGTTTCATGCTTTGTGATATTCTCGTCATCAGTGATATGTGCCATACCATACATAATGGGTGTTCAACCTCTTCATGACAATACTGAATACAAAGAAAATTCTGGACTCAGATAGAATTGGGTCAAGTCCCATCTCTACTGTTCACTAGATTCCTTCTGTCCCTGGCCCTCACATCCAATGTGTCATGAAGCCCTGTCAGTTTTGTTTCCAAAATATATATTCAATCTAGTTGCTTCTCTTTTTGCTGCCATTGTGTTTATTCATATCACCAGCATCTTTCACTTCAGCCCTCAAGACAGCCTCCTGTCCAGCCTTCATGCTTCCACTGTTGCTCTTTCCCCTCCATTCTCCACACTAAACACAATTATCTTTTTGTTAAGGGTAAGCCAGATCATCTTACTTCCATGCTAAAAACTCTTTAATGTTTTCCCACTGTGCTTGGGATGAAGCCCAGATCCCTGACCATGGCTTGAAGGTCCTGAATGATCTGACCTCTACCCCTCTCTCCAGCATCATCTCACACCTATCTGCCCCTCTGTCACTACACTCCAGCTACACTGGCCCTTGGATAGTTCCTGAAAATGGCTGAGTTCTTACCCATCTCCAGGGCCTCTGCCTGGACAGTTATCTCAACCTGAAATCCTCTTTCTTGATTCTCAGCGTAGCAGGCTTCTTCTCATCCTTCAGGTTTCATCTCAAATGTCCCATTGCCCCAGAGAACCTTCTCATCACCCTATCTAACATATTCCTGTCCACCTTGTTTTTCTCTATTACAGCATCCTGTTTACTACTTTTATGGCACAATAGTCCATACCTATCTTGTTTATTTGTTTACTTGTATATCTGCCAAGTTAGTGAAAATGTGCAATCCATGAAGGTAGGCATCGTATCTGTTGTGTTCTCCATTGTCTCTGTAACCACTAGAATAGTGTCTAATGCATATCAGATGTTCAATAAACAGTATTAGCAACTTTTACTAAACACAACATGTTAATTTATGAACAGAGTCACAAGTATATACTTTCATTTCTCCCCTCTTAGCCTTTGCACTATTGTTTGTGCCCATTTTACTATATATAAAGCCCACACTGCCTTGTTATTATTATTTTTAACAGTCCACTATCTTTTAAAGAGATTTAGCTAATAAGAAAAAAAAAAACCTTACATATTTACCTATGTGGTTACTGTTTTCAATTCTCTTCATTGTGTTGCATAGATCCCTATCTGGTATCACATTCTTTCTGCCTGAAGAATAATTTTTAAAGCATTTCTTACAGTACAGGTCTACTGATAATAAATTATTTCAGTCTTTTTATGTCTAAAAAAGTCTTTATTTTGTTTTCATTGTGAAAGATGTTTACACTGGGTATAGAATTGTAGGTTTTATTACTTTAGAATTTTAAAGATAGTGCTCCACTGTCTTCTTACTTACATTGTTTCTAATATGTAATCTGCCATCAACCTTCATTTTTGTCTCTCTGTATACAACATATATTTTTTTCCTATGGCTGTTTTTAAAATTTTCTCTACCACTGGTTTTAAATAATTTGATTGTGATGTATTTGGCATTTTCTTTGTGTTTCTTGTGATTGAAGTTCTTAAGATTCTTGGATCCATGGATTTATGGTTTTCATTAAATTTGGAAACTTTTTGGCCATTATTTCTTCAAATATTTTTATATGCCAATATAACCCCCCTTTGAGGACCCCACTAGCATATAGATGAGGCTAATGGAAATTGTTCCATACTTTACTGATAAATCTCTTCTGATTTTTGAGCCTTTTATCCCTGTGTGTTTCCTTTTGGATAGCTTCTATAGCTGTCTTCAATTCACTATTCTTTACCTCGGCAGTGTCTAATATGCTGTTAATCTCATCAAGTGTGCTTTTTATCTCAGACATTGTAGTTCTCACCTTTTAAAGTTTGATTTGGTTTGGTCTTTTTTACATCTAGTTAGTACATGTCTCTACTAACAAACATGCTCAACCTTTTCTCTAGCTTCTTGAACACATAGAATACAGTTACAGTAAATGTGTTTAGTGCCCATGTCATCAAATTTTAACATCATTGTTAGTTCTGGGTGGATTCTAATTAATTGTTTTTACCTCATTTAGGTCATATATTCCTGTTTCTTTGCATGCATAGTCCAGGCATTGCGGATTTCACCTTGTTGGGTGCTGGCTATTTTGTAGTCATTCTGGGATGCAGTTAAGCTACTTGGAAAGTTTGATTCATTGCTGGCTTGCTTGTAGGCTTTATTAGGTAGTCTTAGATATAGGGCTATTTGTTCCCTACTACTGAAGCAAGTCTCTTGAAAAGATTCTATCCAGTGACCAGGAATCATGAAGGTTTTGAGTCCAGCTGATGAGAACAGGCACTATTTCTTGCCTTGTTTGAATACCAGGCACTATTCCCTCTAATACTTCCAAGTGGTTCTTTCTTCTTCCTGAGAAGTTTTTTTCACATACATGTGCTAATTAATATATAGCCAAATATTCAAATGGACCCTCTGCAGATTTCTAGAATTCTCTCTGTATGCAGCACGTTCCTCCCAGGCACTCTGCCCTATGACTTCTAGCTGCCTTGGGGCCCCTAGATTCTCAGTTCCATCTCCTCCTCCTGTGCCACAGCCTGGAAATTTTCTTAAGGTTATAAGCTGCAGCAATCACAGGGCTCAACTCACTTGAATCTCTCAGGAATCACTGTCGTACAATGTCTAATGTCCAGTGTCTTGAAAGTCGGCTTGCCTTTTTTGTTTTGTTTTTAGATTTTTAATAATTTTGGAGGAAGAGCATGTCTGGTCCATTTTATTCCATTTTGGTTGGAAGTAGAAGTTGCATGATGCATATAAACATTACCTAACCCTCTTGCTCATCAAGCCACTATCTGGGGAACAGTTCTAGTGGATAATAATGTGGTAATAAGAAAAACATTTTTAAAAAGTAGAGAAGGAAGAGTGTATTATGAAGTCCCACACCCTGGTTATGCCGGAGTTGGCTAGCAGAGAAAGGAGAAGGAAATAATCACTACTAATTACTGTGTTATTTGGAGTACATAGAATAGGCCATGCTAAATGAAATTCTTTTCTATTTTGGTAGAGACTAAGGTAGGGTTCAGTAAGGTGAAAACAAAGCCAACACCCCTCTTAAGCCTCTTATTAAGTGATGTGACCTGCTCCACAAAGGAGGGTCATCAGCAAGCACAATGGTTTGTGAGCACATCACAAGATGTGCTCATTATACCACAAAGATAGAGTAGGGACCAAGCAATCACAAGGCAACACAGAAAATTGTTTTATAAGCCGATTTTTACAAATTGATTTCAAAACTGGGGAGCAATTACCATTAAGCAAAATAATTTGCTGCCCCAAAGAGGCTAGGGCAAAGCAATAGGTCCAAAGATAACCTAAGCCATCATTAGAGAAATCCAGTTATTTAGTCAATTTTACTTATTTACAGGACTAAAGATTAATGAGTTCAGATACTCACTCAGACAGTAATTAGGTTTCAAAAACATACTATAACACAATCAATCATGGCTCTTGAACATAATGGCATTAGGGCAGAGCCCTCTTTCAGCTCCAGTTATTAGCAACTGATTGGTGAACACTGGGCTTAAGCTGAGAGGCTACCCCAGGGCCCTGCAATAAAATGAAAGAAAACCTTTGAATAAGAAGACAGCATATCTTTGATCCTTTGTCCTTTGCTTGGATATTCTGAGATATTATGCTCAGAATGTACAAATCTGTAACAGAACTTCAAGACTGGGCATTTCAAAATACATTTGGTATTTCACTTTCAATAAAAATTTACTTGAGGATCCAGTTATGTATACTCCTTTGAATCTCATCTTTGACAGACATTATCACTTTCTTTTAAATTCATAAAAACTTACTTTCTCATTACTTTATAAACTTAGGGATTTATGAGTATACTAGGTTTCCATGGCACCAAAGAGAAAGGCAAGAAAATAAAAGCAAAAGAGCTTTTAGATGAGGAAGAAATTTCCATTTTCTGCTTTTATTTAGCAAACTTCTCTTGTCATGGAACAAGGAAATTAGATAAAGGCATAAGTCCTAGATTCATAAAATCTAGGGTGGAGAAGAGATAGGAAAAGGAAAAAGCAGTAATCACTTGGAACAATTTTAGATATAAAGAAAAGTTGCAAGGATAATAGAGAATTTCCATATACCCTTCGCCCAGTTTCCCCTAATGTTAACATCTCACATTACCATGACACATTTGCCAAAACTGTGAAACTAACATGGTACATGACTATTAACTAAACTCCAGATGTCATTTGGATTTTACCTGTTTTTCTACTAATATTATTTTTGTGTTTTATAGTTTTTGTTTTTTTGTTCCAGGATCCAGTCCAATATACCATTTTGCATTTAGTCATCTGCCTCCTTAAGTCTTTTCAGGTCTATGCAGCCTCTTAGTCTTTCCTTGTTTCCCATGACCTTGACAGTTTTGAAGAATATTAGAGAGGTGGGTTGTAGAATGTCCCTCACTATGTCTAATGTTTTCTAATTACTAAAGTGGGGCTATGGATTTTTGGAAAGAATATTACATAGGTAAAGTACCCTTCTCCCTGCAACATGTCAGCAGTTATAAGGATATCAGCATGGTTTATTACTGGTGATATTCACCTTGATCATTTGGTTAAGGTGGTGACTGCCAGTTTTCTCCACCATAAAGTTACTTTTCCCTTTCCATATTCTACTCTCTGAAAGCAAGTCATTACATACAACCCCCATTTGAGAGGGAGAGAGATACTCAAGCTCTGTCTCTTGGAGAGTGGGTATCCACTTATTTTACTTGGTTTTCCTCTATAAGAAATATTTGTCCTCCCCTTTTATTTATTTATTCAATTGTTTCCCTTCCCTATTTCTAATAAATACTTTCTCCTAGCTTCTTCTCTCTATATATTGGATTTTATATCAAAGTATATAGCAAACACAATAGCTCATGCTGTATTGCAAAGACTCACCAGACCTCCTTCAAAGACACATGTCTATCCTCCATGAAGCCACTGTGCAATTTGTTGAATTTGTAGTTTTATCCTTCACATTTTTTTTCCTGATTTTTTTTAATGGAAAGCTTATTTTTCTGTGGTTGTTTGTATGGATGCCAGGCATTTCCTTTAAGAGTGTTAGGATTCTGTCTGATGCAGTTCACTTTTTTCATACATGTTATACAGGCTATGGAATCAATCTAAGACTGTGTAAACTTAGGCTGTACCTCCATAAGTTTTTAAGATCCAGTTGAAAAATAAAAATATAACATTTGTATGATTCAATCCAGCAGTTGTTTAATTTCCATAACAGCAAACAAAGGGTCTGACTTTTCTAATCATGTTTCTCTCTGTTTCTTTTGGACCTATGAAGTCTTTTACCATAAGAGAATCCTTGGGGGGGGAAAAAAGAAGAAGAATCGATGTATTTTCTCCTACATAGTCTCCTCCCTGCCTAACCCTTCTCCAAGGACAAAAAAAAAAAGACCCCCTTAAATCTTTAAATTCAGTCCTGAGGTGGATACTGAGGTGGATAACTGCAGAAGAGCATAGGGATTTTCATTTGATATTTGGTTTATCTGAAGCCCAATCAGTCGGTTCCCTGAATGAGCCAGACCAAATTTCTTGTGTGCTATGCCAGGCTTCCTGTGAGTCTTGAGTCCAACCACTGGATTCTCACCAGTTTTTCCAGGAGAGAGCAACATGAGACCCATGGGACCTTCTGCATTCCAGCTCTGAGAAAGTTCTGTCAACAAGGCATTGATTTCAAGTATGGGTAAAGGCATCCCCCAGTGTGTCACCATGCATGAATACTGCCAATGCTAACATGTGCTATAAGCCAGCCTTTTCCTCATTCTGCCAACAATAAGAAGTGTGCGGAAGCTCAAGGAGGAGCAGGGGAGGCTGCCACCCCTGTGGAATACCCATCGAGTCCTTGGCACTGAACTAGACCTGCTGAGTAGGAAAAGGACACATAGTGCTTCATTCTTATTCCTTCCCACTATGGTTCCTCTTGTCAAGAACTCATTGCCTCTTTCCTTCTCAATCTCCTTCATCTCTTCAGAATACTCTAGCTGGGCACAGTAGCTCACACCTGCATTTTGGGAGGCAGCATTTTGGGAGGCAGAGGCAAGTGGATCGCCTGAGGTCAGGAGTTTGAGACCAGCCTGGCCAATATGGTGAAACCCCATCTCTACTAAAAATGCAAAAATTACCTGGGCATGGTGGCAGGCCCTTGTAATCTTAGCTACTCGGGAGGCTGAGGCAGGAAAATTGCTTGAAACCAGGAGGCTTGCAGTAAGCCAAGATCGCACCATTGCACTCCAGCCTGGGTGACAAGAGCGAAACTCCATCTCAAAACAAAAACAAACAAAAAAGCAAACAAACAAAAAAAACCAGAATATTCTAGTTGGTGGATTATTTCCATTCCTCAGAAATTCCAAGTGTCCAAATGTATGCATTTTTTTGTTATATACCATTTGTATGTGCTGTTTCAAATATGTTCCTTTTTATTCCAGTCCAGCATATAAGCAGTTTGAGGTTAAAAAAATATATATGTCTTATCAGTCCTTTCTACTAGAATGTAAATGCTAGGAAGTCACTTAAGATTTGTTTACTGCTGTGTTGGTTGTGTTTAACAGAGGACCAAGAGGATAATACAGGCTTAATAGATATTTGTTGCACAGAAAGGAAAAATGAAAGTCTCCTCCCAGTGCCTAGCACATCACCTCGACTCAAGTCATCATACTGACTGCCTGATGTCAATCATGCCTATTCTCTAACGGTTTCAGGTCTAGATTAGTCGTAAGGTAACCATGTCTAGTATACTTTCAGAAATAGTGACTGAAAATGTTATATTTATAGAGTCATTTAAAATACCCTTCTCCCCCAAATACTTTTTTAATCTCATTCTCTGAGCAAATCTATGATATCGGTTTAGTGGCTGATTTCTTAGGATTCCAATCTGGATGAAAATAACTGAACCTACCGACAATTTTGATCCATTGGTACTGACAACACCAAGCATTTGTTGTGAAAGAGCTAGCTGAATGAGGAAATTTTTGTACCCTTTCATAATCTTCCTAGAAATGTAAAATCATAACAAAAAAAATCAGAAGTGTTTCTCAAGTGCATTTTTAGTTTTCTGAAATTACAGTGCATACATTTCATGGTCTCTTACTCCAAACCTTAACCTTTTACTTATCAGTAGGCAAGTTTGGGTTGGACATACTTTCTTCCAGACATGCTAATTTTTTGTTGGAGTCTTGACTGGGCCTTCACATCTCCAGATGAACCAAACATGATCACTTTGTGATCATTAAAAATTCTTCATATATTTAAATATACTTACATATTTATGCTTCTAACTTGACAAAATGACTTTAAAGTGTAATACAAGTACAAAGATGTGTATTACATATCTTAAATTCTCTTTACCTTTCCCTCTCCCCTCTCAATATCTTATTCTCTTACCTTCCAACTTTACCTTACTCCTAGATTTTATGAATCTAAGACTTGCACCTTTTTTCACTGGTCTAATTTCATGATAAATAAATTAGCTAGCAAGCCCTCCCAAATCTCTAATTGAAATATATGTGTATCATATGGGGGGCATCTCACAAGCTTGTCACAACAGTCTGCCAAACCTGGGGAGATGAGTACCAGGGTATTTTTTTTTTTTTTTTTTTTTTTTTGATGAAATGGAAGTCTCACCCAGGCTGGAGTGCAGTGGCACAATCTCAGCTCACTGCAACCTCCACCTCCCAGGTTCACGCCATTCTCCTGCCTCGGCCTCCTTAGTAGCTGGGACTACAGGCGCCTGCCACCATGCCCGGCTAATTTTTTTGTATTTTTAGTAGAGACGGGGTTTCACTGTGTTAGCCAGGATGTTCTCGATCTCCTGACCCCGTGATTCACCCACCTTGGCCTCCCAAAGTGCTGGGATTATGGGCGTGAGCGACCGCACCCGGCCAGGTATGAACATTTTAATGAACAGTGGTCAGGTCACCAGGATCATCCTCCTTCAGTACCAGAGTCAGGGAGACCAGCCAACACACATGGCAAGGCCAGAGGTACAGGTCCCCAGAAGACAGACAGAGCCTTGACAGCAGGTCTTCCATGTGTCTCCAGTGTGTCTGCATACTCCCCGATTCAAAATTCCTTCCTGCTTTCATATCCAAGAAAAATAAACTCAGATTCCAGGGTTAGACATTTTTCTCTTTCTAAAAAGTATCAACACTCCCTCCCCTCACTGCTCCCCACAACAAAGTGGATGCAATGCCTGTTCACAAAGGCACATTGGGTGAGGATCTCTGTGTTTAGATTCCTCTCTACAGAGGCCAGAAAGTCTTGACAGTCACAGCACTGACCCTCCGGCTGAAGCCTGAGGTCAGTCCTTCGTGTTCAGAGTTCCTCACATGCCGTCCCCTGCTCTCTGCCAGCCTGTTTGGTGACAGAGAGTCCAGAGGGAGGGGAAGTAAGAAGGGGAAGGGGCCAAGGCAGAGCTTTTATTTTCAAGATGTAAAAGGCAAACTTCGGGCCGCCAAGTCCAAATCCACAACCAGATAGAGCCTCCGTGCTAGTTTGAGCTATTGCTCAACGTTCTAGGCTTTAATATTTTAAGAAAAGTTTATTATGACAAGTCAATGACAGCACTTTTAGTAGATTAATAAATCATGGACATATTATATCACAGAGATGACAGCTATGTAAAGCATCACAGGAAACCTGATATTATTTCAACGAAATAGCAACTAGAGCCTCTTGGCACTTACTGTAATTTTAAGTCAAGGTTTAAAAATATATTATTATTAATATTACTGAATGAGAAATTTCCTTGGATTGGGTACTGAGAAATGACACAGTTCATTGCACAGTTTAGTGTGAGAAGGAATGAAGCATTACGTGGGGAAGGGATTGCAAATGCAGCTTCCTATATTGATGCTCTGGTTATTTTTTATAATTTGCTAATAGCAGGTTAGGGGAGGGAAAGGAACACAAACCAGATGAAAATAGGATAAAAGATAGCCAAGAGCTTTCTTTCATGGCCTCTTTCCAAGCATATGTGGAAAAAAATAGATGCTAATTTTTTAATAAGATTCGGAGCATGGTAGAGTAGGAATTGGGGGCCAACCCAGTCTTGTTTTGTTACTTTCATAGTAGAAACTTGGAAGTAGCTGTCAGAGCTAGAGGGTGACAGATGTTAGCAGTGAAGGATGCAAAGGCAACAACTTACTCCTCTTTCCAAACTGTGAAAATTGTGCTGTGCCAACATTTTTCTGTTCTTTTGGAGGACAGGATAGAGGAATGGCAGGATTAAGAAAGAATAATAAACCCTGATATGTAGATAGTACTTTCCAGTTTACAAAATGCTTTTATGTAAAATTTTATCTCAAATCAGATTTCTACAATAAGCAGTCTAGGCTCTGCTGTAATTCTTTTCACATGAGAAGATGAAGGCTTGGGGAGGTGAAGTGACTTGCCCCCAACCCCACAGAACTGCTTGTGATCGAGAAAGGATAATAATCCAGTCTCCCAGTGGTTGGGTCAGAGCTTTTTCCATTATGTGTGTTTATCTCCATTTCATCTGGTTTGGGTTTCTTTCCCTGCCCCATCCTAATATGAGCAAATTATAAAACATAACCAGAACATCAATATAGGAAACTGCATTTGCAATCCCTTCCCCACATAATACTTTATTCCTTCTCACACTGAACTTTGCAATGAATTATTTTAGTTTTTAGTACCCCATCCAAGACTATGTTAATCTCATGTCACTATTTCTTTTAACGTCTTGTAACTGCTTAGCACTGGAAGCCAATAGTTCAGTGGGCATAGTCAGTGCCATCATCCCTGGAGGGGAAAGTGGCCCCTCACAATCTTCCTTCTTAATCCTGGCCTCAGGGCTGGCTTCGTTCCTCTGGTTTTGGACAAGAGAGAAGGGTATTTCACACCAAGGAGGGCTTGATATTCAGAACAACATCTTGGCAAGGGCAGAGGCCAACTAGTAAGGGTGAAAGAATCTGTTTTCAGCTCTCTCAGCTCCTGAAGGTCCTCTTTCTGTGTCTATCTATTGCCTTTTCTCTAGGTCTGTCTCCCCTTGCAGGAAACCAGGGTGTTTCTCCACCACACAGCCACATCCAAAAGAATCCATTATCAGTCACTTAAGCCTTGGTCTAAATTTAAATCTATGTTACTTCTCCTAGGGATATATTCATAGCAAGCCTATATTTAATTGTAGAATAAAATATTTTCCTGCAAAATAATGATAATATTAATAATAATGATAATCAGGAACTACAACAAACATGGAAGAGTTGTTCAGTGATTTTCTTGGGGAAGGAAATGGAAAATTTCCTCATATCCCTGACCATGTGCTACACATAGGCACCATTTAAAAGATGATCCAAGCATTGAAAGTAATGTCATAGCATTGTGTATAATCAAGGTATCCTTTAAAGGATAATAGATCATTCGGCATTGTATTACAACAGTGATCATTTTGAGGTTTGTAATTGAGACACAGAAAAAAATGGAAGTGATGGCCATCAAAAAATTTAAAAGTCCCTGGCTTCTAGAACATTCTGTAAGACATTAGGACAGGTAACAGCTATCAACCTAATGACCATAGGCTGCAAACCCCAGAGAACTTTAGAGCACAGCTTTCAAATAAGTGGCAACTGGAAATCTACCAGTCAAAGTTTTATATTTTTTAACATAAATGCATATCTACTTCACTAATGGCATTGACCCATTCCCTGCTCTTCCTTTTTATTGCTTTCCAAGGCCATGTTATTTCACTTGCAGAGAATCAGACACCAAGGATTAAGTCATTTACTCTAGGGTGACACAGGAGTGGAAATGAGGGTATAATCCAGGCCCACTGACTCCCTTCCACAAACAATGGATGCTTTAACTACTATATAGGAAATCACAATTCAGAAAATCTCTTAAATAAAAGTCAACAGTAATAACGTCAAGACTTAATAAATGGGTGTGGACTATGTCCTTGGAAAAATTAGTTCTACCGAACTGTGGAGACTTGGGATAGGTCAAAATGAGTACATGGTTAGACCTGTCTATCTTCTGAAAGAATTTGGAATGCGGAATGAATCATAGAGGTTATCTGGATAATCCATAAATCACAAAAGTCTATCTAGTGCCTGTTATTTCAAAGTAGTTCCATAACATCTCTGGAAGAAAATCAGGTTATCTATATGACCCCAGATGGTACCCACAGCTTCCTAAGCCCTGGCTTTTTACACATATGGCTGTGTCTGGGGCAATATCAGGCATTACCTTTGTAAACTGTGTAGAAAGTAGCCCTACTCACAATCACTCAAATCCCTAGAAACAGAGTCAACTTAAATAAAATGGGCCTTTTAATTTTAATGTGAGCTGTTATTTATAAGTTAGAGTGAGAAAGAGATTAAACCTTTTATTTATATAGAAAAATTCCTCTATCCCATGAACCCAGGAAAAAAAATGAAGTGGAGAACTCAAAACTGCCTTTCTTAAAAAAGAAGGACAAGAAGCGGTCAGAGTAGGGGTGGAAGGGAAAACGTGTGCCATTCTATAACGTTATTGAAAAGTTAAGTCTCTATGAGTAGAAGAAACATTCTAGAAGCAGAAAGTGGATTTTCATGAAAATATGCACTCCCTAGGAATTTTAACATCTTGAGGCTTACCCAAGCTGTGCTGGGGAAGTGAAAACTCGTGAGCAGCCAAACATTGGGAAATTTTTATTTGCAGCCATAAGTTATCCCATATGGTCGGAGGGTGATTTCTTACACGACAGATAGGAACTTGAATGAACTTGGTTGTTTTCTACAAGGAGAAGGGAGGAAGGGATGGGTGGGCCTGATTTCTGTGTCATAACTGGGCCTAGGGTAGTAGCAGCAGCAAATCATCTCGTCAGAATAGTTTTAGTTGACTTAAAAAAAAATTGTGGCAAGAGAGACAGTGGAATAAAGCGATAGGATGGGAGGGAGAAGAAAAAATAGAAAAGCAAGGTAAGCGATTACCAGCAAATAGGGAATGTATGGTAATAAATACCAAAGGCACAGGACAGGGAGGAGATGATGGAAGGAAGTTGATGGTGGAAGGATCAGTCAGAGGCAAGGAGGGGCATCTCCACCAGGTAAATTAGGTCTAGAAGGGCCTCTACTATTACAGAGAAAATTCAAGATGGTGTTAAAGAAAATAGACAGGCAAAGGTAGAGAATGAACACAAGATAAATTACATAAGAGGTTGAAATAAATCAGACTTTTTAAGTAGATGAGAAACAAAGAGATCACAGGAAAATTTATTGCCACAACAGTAAAAAAAAGCTAAATTAATTCTCTGCCTGAGTGTTCACAAAGGATGGGGGTAAGGGAGAGGGTATAGAAGCCAGAAACAGGCATAAATTTTCAGAAGGAGGATGGAGAAATGATTAAGGAAATCAAGATCAATAGCAGAGCTGGCCATCAAGACGTTGCAATGTTCCCAAGCCTCAGAAAACTCCAGGGGCAGAAATGGCATCTGGCCCCAAGCCTGAAGGGATATGATGGAAGGGATCTCAGAAGCCTTCTCACGGAGCTGTAGCAAAACTAGAAAGGGAAAGGCAGGCGCGGTCCTGCAGAGCTGACATGATATCAATTGCAGATGATGCACGAGCTACTCTTGGGTTACCATGTGATGAGACCTAAATGCAGATGAGGGATGACACTCAGCTCATTCTTCACAACTGGCATTTCCCTTTGACAAGCAGTTGTCAGTAAGGGCTATGTGTCAGTAATAAAATGACTGGTATGTGTACACTCTCAAAGGCCAGTTGTTCTCATCCTGTCCTTTAGCTCTGGCACCAACAAACGGGTGGCTAAGTGATCACTGTGTCTTCTGACCTTTGAGCTCTGGCAGGCCTTCTCTGTCATGCTTCCAGGGAAGAAAATTCACCAAGGCAAACGGGAGGAAAAAGCAGGGAGACTCTGTGGAGTCCATCTCATGGACTGAGTTTGTGTATTTACCTCATTCACGTCACATACTGATTCTCTTTGTGCCTCACTTTTAAATTTCTTCCTTTCTTTTACTCTATTGTAAACACGAGTCAAAGAGCAGGAAGAAAAGGAGGAGAGAGGAACTGTGAGTTAATTTCTCAGTGGAGACAGCAGGGCCTAGAAGAGCAAGAACGTGGGTCTGAACAAAAAGAAAAACGCGCTGGGAACAAGGAAAAAAATCTAAGAATCAGAGAAATTATCTAAATTGGTGGGGTTGAAGGAAGCAGTAAACTTAATTGTGAGAAGTGAAGAAAAGATCTCAGGTACAGAGTTAAGAAGAAAGCAGCCGAGGGGAGGAAACGAGAAATGTGGTGGGAAGAAGCCCGTCATGATTCAGAACGCAGGACTGAAAGGGAAAGCTAGAAAGAAGCAAATCATTAGCAGATTTGCACTTGGCTTTGAAGAAGGTCCTAGGAGACAAGGAACCAAGCTGGTGAGATAGAGGAGGAGACATGGCATGAAATCAAAACAGCAAGCAAGGAAGAAGACAGAGCTCAGCATCCATGAAGCCCAGGGTTCTCTAGGGACCTGGGGCCATAGCACTGAGTCTGTGAACACCAAAAGTGGCTCTTTAGGGAGAGACACATAGATACACAACGCACACACAATACACACACAGCACATACACACACACCACACACACACAGCACATATAACACACACTGCACACACAGCACATATGAACACAGTACACATACCACACACCCACACCACACACACACACCTCATATTCACACACACACAGCACATACACACACTACAAACACCACACACACACCACACACAGCATACACACACTACACACATCACACAGACCACCTCACATACACACATACAATACACACACAGCACAAACACATGATACACACTGCACATACACCACATATGACCACACTACACATACCACACACCCACACCACACACACACCACCTCACATACACATACACACCCACCACACATACTACACACACACTACCTCACATACACACACACCCACAACACACACACAGCACATGCACTATGCACACCACACACACAGCACAAACACACCACCATACACTATACACCATACACTACACACACCACACACACAGCATACACACAACTACACACACCATCTTACATACATATACACACACACCCACACCACACATACCCTCACCACACACACCCAGCATACACACACTACACACAGCACCTCGCATACATACACATACACACTGCACACACAGCACCTCGCATACATACACATACACACTACACACACAGCATACACACACCTCACAAACACAGCACACACACAGTGCATACACACACACATTACACACACACCACCTCACATACATGCACATACAGCACACACACAGTATATACACACACACCACACACAGTATACACATACCACATCACATACATATACACACAACACACACACAACACATACACACACCACACACAACCTCACATACATACACACACACACCACACATACTGCACGCACACATTACATACATACACACTCCCACACAGCACACATACAGCGCATATACCCACGCCACATAGCACACACACAGCACACACGCTACACGCACACATCACATACATACACACCCCACACAGCACACATACAACACATATACCCACGCTACACACACACCACACACACTACACGCACACTACATCACATACATACACACCCCCACACAGCACACATACAGCACATATACCCACACCACATGCACAGCACACACACACCACTTCACATACATACAGGCATACCCCCACAAAACACATATACAGCACATGCACACAGCACACACACACACTCATATCACATACATAAAGACCCACGCACAGCACACACACGCTACACACACCACCACCTCACATACATACACACATACCCTCATGACACACACATACAGCACATAAATATACACACTCAGACACATGGCATATACACATACTGCCACAGCGCGCACACACACACACACACACACACACACAGCACACACACACCACACATTTCTAGCAAAATAAACCAATTTCGGTTCTCCTTTAGGAATAAAGAGAGATGGGCAATCTATGAAATTTGCTAGTGGAAGACACAAGCTACTCTAATATTCTAGTTATGTGACACCATAAAATTTAATAGCTCAAACTATAAATTTTACACAGGAATGATTATTATTCCAGACACAGATAAGTGAGAATGGCTTTGAAAGATATTTTATTTACTAATCTGATTAAAAATTCTTAGCTTGGTCTAACTAGCTCGCCAATAAGGAAAATAGCCCATAAATCCTTTAAAAAAATCAATCATTTGACTTCACAAAATTTCAGGATTGAAAGAAAATGAGAGAAGGTGCGGTCACTTTAGGCCATTTCCCCATCAGGACATGCCCATTCCATAAACCGTATCAGAATGATAGGCACATTTTTCATGTCCATTAAGTCAATCAATAGCAAAAGTGTTAAGTTTTTGTCTCTTCTCTAGGTGGTCTTGTTCGTTGCACACTTCTCAGCCAGAAATATCTGTATCTATTTATTATATTTTCTAATATTCAATCTGAAGTAAAAAATCAGGAGGTTTTCACTCCTATTTTGTAGTTAGGAAGATGGAGTCCATAAAGAAGGAACGAAATGAGACCAGTGTCAACTAAATTAAAACAAGAAAAAGGACTGCCTTGTAATTGAATATAAAAGGAATTGGTTTCCTATAGTTTAAGAAAATAATGTGAGCCCTGAAAATAACCTCCCCTCTTCTTTTATCAATATGCCCCAGCCCACAGCAGTGCACTTACGCAAGGTATGGGCAATCCATGGTGACAGATGTTTTTGGACAGCCGAATTTTCAGATATTGATTCACTAGATAGCCTTTCAAATCTTCCAGTGAAGAGAAATCAGAACCTCTGACAACCATATTTGCTCTGCTCAGCTCATGTCAGTTGCCGAACACGCTGCTCACTTAAGACTGGACGTGGCTCTCCAGTTCAACCCCGTCCCCACCCAGGGGCACCACCCATTTTGGTGACCTGCTTGGCCCCTGTAGATACTTGAGTTTTTGATGTCCACACCAAAGAAACCACAGGACCCCTGAGCACGTTGCACAATCTCCCAAAATGAGAGTCAGTTTTTTATCTTCTCTAAGACAGCTGAGAGGGCAGATGACAGGTCAAAATGACCCACATGCACAGTGCTCAGAATATACTTACAAACAACAATCGCTATGGGACCAGATGGCAGGGCCTAATTGGTCCTTGCCTCACTTTAAATTACAGAACAAAGTCAACTTCTGATGTCTGACATTCCTTGACAAATCAGATTAGGGATTATCCTTTTTAAAAAATTTAGCTACTCATGCTTTTCTCTTATTTTACTATTTTTCTCCATTATACTACCTAAAATCTGATATTTATAATCTTGCTAATAATTATAATCATATTATGAAACATTTACTTCCTGATATCTTCTTTGAAAACTCAATATATATTTTATTGTGACTTTACTAAAGATTATGTGAATAAACTAATTTTTTATGATGTTGGCATTTTCAACATTTGCCTTGAAAAATAACACTGGGTCTTTGGAATATAATGACCTGAAATATCTTAGAATAATCTGATCATTTGTTTTAAATATTATCAACTAGAAGGATGATAAAACCATACTGAAACTCCTGACTCATTTCATTATCAAGTCTCATTCTGCACCCAACAGGAAAATGACAGATGAAGCAGCTCGGCCCTGACCCATGGTAACCTTACTGCCAGTAAGGCAAGCGTTGGTTAGAAAAGGTCATACCCTGGAGTGTCAGGATCTGTAAGTCAAAAATAGCACAAGGCACTGAGAAGGAAGTAGTCTTTAAACTTATAAAGGTGAGATACCAAATTCAGCATAATCACATGCTTCTCATATAGTATAGTTCTTTTTAACTCTGAATTAAACATATATTTTTATGCCAGAACAGTTTCTTATTACAAGGCTGGTAACCAGAGTGGTGATAACTCCCACACAAACATAATTCTTCCAACCCACTTTCACTACAAACAAACACATGTATCCCAAACTGCATTGCAGGCTGGACAAGCTACATGATTTGCAGGACCCAATGCAGAAGGCAAATGCAGAACCCCATGTTCTAAAATTATCAAGAATTTCAAGATGGTGACAGCAAAGCATTAAACCAAGTGAGCAGTCCTCCGGGCTTGGTGCCCTGTACCACTTCGCAAGTCACCCTAGTTAAAAGAAAGAGCCAGTTACAAGAAACCCCACCCTAGTTACGAAAAAGAACTTTTGACAGTAAAAAAAAAAGTATTTTTTCCTTTCAAAGATATACAACCATTTAGCCTTTACTCCTGTATCCTCAGATCTGGCCTTAGGTAAGACAGCATTCATAATGGGGAGTACAGCATGGAGACACAAAAGAGAATCTAACTTTTTCCCCAAGTATCTTTCCAGATCTCACCTACACCCTTCTTACTCTGAAGGGCCCTTTCACCTCCCTCCTGGAACCAGGAAAGAGTTGCTGAGGCATTAACTTTTTGGACATGCACAGTGGGCAACTGATTAAGTAAATACCTTTTTAACCTCAGGTCAGATTGTTCGAATACAAAACAATCACGTCCTTTGCTTCGAGAAGGATAAAGCTGAGTAAGAAGAGAAGGAAAAGTAAATGTCCTATTAAAAAGTAGCATTAGGAGATATACCCAATGTAAATGATGAGTTAATGGGTGCAGCACACCAACATGGCACATGTATACATATGTAACAAACCTGCATGTTGTGCACATGTACCCTAGAACATAAAGTATAATTTAAAAAAAAAAGAAGGAAAGAAAGAAAGAAAAAAAAAAATAAGTAGGTCTTCCAGAAGAGCTCTTTGCACACGGAAGTAACTGAATCAGACTTTAAAGTGTCAGCAGGGCAGGAAGAACACAGTAGGTGAGACTTTGAAGAACACAGCCCTGGTAACACCTGGGACTATGTAAGAAATTCTGAGAATGGACCCTCAAGCATTTAGTGGGCACCATTACGGGAGATGCAGGCTTTGACATAAACTCTTGCTGCATCTGCTGTTGGCAGGGTCTTAGAAGAATCAGTATCATTTCCTAGGTCTACTATAATTCTCTGTTTCTATAAAACATTCTAATTATTCTTTGGCTTTGGCCTACTTGATCATTATTAGCTCTGAGAAATTGGTACAAGAGGATTTCAGGTGCGGTCAGGTACAGTTTGGTTTGTTGGCAGTGACCTGAGACTCCAGATGGCTGGGCTTGAGGCTCAGCACCTTCCAAACACAGCTTCTCAGCTTCATCAACCAAGAACATGTGAGGACACTCCTAGATCAGATGTCGCTTGACTCCCTTTAACTCTCCTTAACTCCCCGGGGTGAGGGGTGCATGGATCAGGCCCGGGCCACAGCACACTCCAGCTTTAACCAGAGCAGCCGTCTAATTTTCTGTTCATTGGTTGGTTCCCCCAGTAAAGCACTGAAGTGAAAATCACATCTCTGGAGGACATCCCCATCATGTCTGGCTCATGACACCAGCTCTGACACTAGCTGCCAGGGCTCCAATCAGCTCCACCACTTCTTCGGGTATTACCTCAGGCAAGCAAGCTTTTAAAGCTCCTCCATGCCTCAATTCCCTTGTCTGGAAAATGAAAACAATAACTCTACCTACCTCCTAGGGTTTTTGTGAAGACTTATGTGTAAAACTTTGAGCTCAGTTGCTGGTTTACAGTATGAGCTAAACAAATGTTAACAATAGCAATTTCATTTGAACAAAGAATTTCACGGTAAAAGAAAGACTGAAAAGCTCTGGACCCTAATCCTTTAAGATCTCTCTAGGGCTAAAATGCTATGATTTTTCTACCATTTCTTCCTTTATTTTCTTCATCTCTTTATTCCCTCCCCACAAAACTTCCACCACCAGAGTTGAACAGAGGTCAAATAGGAATCCTTCCCTTGTCCATGGTGGTGGTGATGGTGTGTCTGCAAATTTGAAAGCGTTTCTGGAAAGGCTGTTTGGAAGCTTTATATTGTAGGATTTTGCCTGGCCTTTTTTAGTGAATGTAACTGGACCCTCCTTCCTCACCAACCAATGTGTGAGACGAATCCTGATAGTCTATGCATGCTGTATGGGCGAGGCCTACGTCTCTAATTACAGCTGCAGACAATAATGTGGGAATGCCAACGGCAACTACTGTCACAAAGGAAAGATCTAGGACAAAGCAGAAGCGATAGCTAAGGCCTTGCAGAATACGTATAATATATGTCCACTTCATGGCACCAATGCACAAACGACCACCCAGCTGGCAGTTACCTTCCTTGGCTTTTTCCTTCCACCTGCTTAGTGAGAAAACAGCCTTCGATGACAGGAGTCCAGGATAAATCTGTCAGCGTGACTTACAGGACAAAATCTCCTGAGAAAGGTTTGAGGAATCCAATAAATAAAAGCTCTATGTCCCAAACAGCAGCAAGGTTACCCAAGTTTATCACATCTCCTTTTAACCCCTGAGGTATGGACCTTATTGACTGTAATTATCACCAACCTCACAAGACATCTGGAGGTGGCACATCTTTTGCTCCTGTGAGGATGGCCCCATGCAGACCTGCTTCCCAGGTAGCAGTCCCAAGAGCAGCAGGTTTTGGACAATGGTCATGAATATCTTTTATCTGACAGATAAGTGAGATGCTTTGATTCTTCCAGGAAGGGGCTGGGCATTGAGAACAGATTTCAGGCATTCAACACAAGTTGGGGAAGGGATTTTAAGCTATTTAGAGACATAGAAAATAAGAGTCCAGCAGAGTCTCTGGCTACATGACAATAACAGTTCTATAGCTGTCACCCAATCCTGCAAAAAGGTGTCAATTGGCAGACTTGACCAGATACTGCACAGTGATTCTGTTTGTTTGTTTGTTTGTTTGTTTGTTTTGAGACGAGTCTCACTCTGTTGCCAAGCTGGAGTGCAGTGGCACGATCTTGGCTCACGGCAACCTCTGCCTCCAGGGTTCAAGCAAGTCTCCTGCCTCAGTCTCCCAAGTATCTGGGACTACAGGTGTGCACCACCATACCCTGCTAATTTCTGTATTTTTAGTAGAGACAGGGTTTCAGCATGTTGGCCAGGATGGTCTCGATCTCTTGACCTCATGATCCACCCGCCTCAGCCTCCCAAAGTGCTGGGATTACAGGCATGAGCTACTGTGCCCGGCCTAGACAGCAATTCTAAAGGAGGTTTGAGGATGCCCAGGAAGTTTCAAACCCATCTCTTAGAATTGCACTCAATTTCCTCCCTCAGAGGGCATGGGCACCTACAGTGATACCCAAGCTGCAGAAAGAACAGAATTCAACACCACGACAAGAGCACCTCAAAAAGCTACACTGGGTAGACATGCAAAGGAGAGGTTGAAAGAGTGTGTGAGTATTTAAGGTTCCTTACTGCCTAGGGAATAAAGTCCCATTCCTATACATGATGTCCAAGGCTCTACCCAATACAGCCAGCTTTCTCTTTCTGAATGCCCCACCATTCCCAGCCAGCTATAGTCCCAGGGTTATAGCTGCAGAATCCAAGGGGACCTCAGAGTTAATGAAAGGGGCTGCAGATTCTTATACACCCAGGTTGTCTTACAGATAATGTCTTATCTGTCATTTTTAAATACATACAAAATTGCTAGAGGGTTATTACAATATGGGTTCATACAGAAATATTACTGAATTTTTGGTTACTTTGAATGAACAATTACTTTCCCACAGAAGTTTTAGAAGTTTGTTTTTGTTATTGTTTTATCTTGTTTACATAAAAGGGATTCTTCTTCTTCAGAAACAGGAACCTCCTAGGTGACACAGACGCATTCAATAGGCAACGCTTTTGACATCTTTTTTTCTCCCAGTGCTGTCCAGTAGAAATTTAATGCAAGCCACAAATGTAATTTTACATTTTCTAGAAGTCACATTTTAAAAATAATTTTAAAAGAAAATTTAATTTTAATAAATATGCTTTAATCCAATATATCCAAATAGTATCATTTCAACACATTACTAATATTTATAAATTATTAATGAGACACATTACATTCTTCTTTCTTCATATCAAGACTGCAAAATGTGGCGTGTATTTTATGGTTACAGGACACCTTAAATTGGTCTAGCCCTATTTTAAGTGCTCAGTAACCACCCTTGACTAGTGGCTACCATATTGGACAGTGAAGTCATACTTTTAAGTCTTGGTTCTTGCTGCTCCTCCATCTTCCCTGTTTTCCACACCCTATCTTCCAGACCTCTGCGCTTGTCTTTAACACAGTCATCCTTAATGCCTCATGGATGGACTATTATTTCTAGAGATCTCAAAGCTCAGAGTGATCTCACATTCCTCATTTCTTCTAGCATCACTGTCTATGCCAAGCCACTTGCTCCAATAATACTACCCTACCTAGGCTCTCTTGAGTCAACTGCTTCATAGGTATGTGTCCTATCTCCCAAAGAAGTCTGTAGCCTCTTTGTGAGTAGCATACATACCTTTTACCTTTTCTCTCCTCCATAGCACTAAGCAGAGTAAAGAATACACAGTAGGCTCCATAAGCAGTTGCTCAATGGAATCAATCTCATTTTTTTAGGCACTCTGCTCTAGGATACTGGAAAAGTGAGACTTTATTTGCCAGTGTAGACTCAATATAGCAACAAAAGAACCAAGAGATGTGATAGTCTTCCTCCAGGGGCCAATTTTCTCCTGGATGAATGCATTTTGTCATCAAGAATGTCTCAAGACTTTCCATGGCCTTATTTTACATTACCTCAGGCCTCTCATCTGCATTCACAGACTTTAAATATGTATAACCAGTATAATATTTTTGAAATACTTTCCAATATGTTTCCTTATACCTCATACCTCTTCTGCATTTCAGCTTCATTGAAATAGAGAGGACAGGTGCCACCATGTGAAAAAGGAGAATATGACAAGGAAAAACCCTCTTCTTCCCCTTGGAGGTCTGAAGAAGAAAGGACATACAGACAGGGCAACAGGTAGTCATGTGTGTGCTCAGAACTCCCTCTCCAAGGTGATAAGTTAGATCTGAAGAGAAGAAGGTGACCAACAGAGTTAAGAAGACACAGTGCCATGGTCAGGTTGAGAGAAGGAATTCTAAGTAGCCTTCAGTTCCCATGTGTCATAGACTCTGAATAGAGAACCACAGGGCCTTCCTGGAGACAGGATGACCCCACGGCCTTCTCCAGGAACCCTTTGGAGGACTTACAGAGATTCAGAGGGATCTACAGAGGCAGTAAGGATCAAGAGGAGGCCAGGCAATGGAGGGAAAGCTCTGGAGCATGGCAGAGCTGTGAAACCTATCACAAATTTATCAGCTGCAGAATGTCTAGAGAAGGTGGCCAGCTAAAGCAAATTCCAGTGGATGCCAGGCAGTACCCACTCAGGGAGAAGCATGGGGAGACCTCTTCTTTCTGAAGCTGTGAAGATCTTTCTCCCCATCTCAGACACCATCCTAAGAGAGGGCAGAGGTGTAGAGAAGAAAGAAATAATACTCCAAAGAGACAGGTTACTCAACCGGACTAAGTTTTGAACCAGACTGCATTAAAACTAGGGCAGCGGTGGTGGTTGTTTTCATTCCACCAATCAGGTAGAATACAAAAAGGATATCAGAACAAATTTAGAAAACATGGAAACTGTACTTTTTCTGCACACCTCAGTATAATACAAGTAATTCTGTGATCCTAATATGTATGAAATCATTGAATAAAGCTAAGAGGACAACAAGGTATGGAGTGGTATGATGAGTCTATGAGAAGGTAAATGATTTTCAGACAATTCAAATTCTCTAGAGAATGTTATCACAAAATATACTGTAATTAAACTGCATTGGTCTTGGACAAAATTCATCTTGGATACCTTATTTGAAATAGCATTCAGTGAGCACTTGTGCTAGCCACTGCAGATACTTTATTAAATAGAACATGCTTGCAAGGCACTTACACCTTCATACCATCTTCTCTTCCAATGCCCAGTGTCTACCTGGTGAAATCTACTTTCAAGATGGCCCTGGTGTCTGTCATGTATGCCTTCATGTAAATTAAGTTAATGTATTGACTCTTACAATCTGTGGTTTGTTTGCTTGTTGTTGTGATTGCTGCTTACATTTTTGTCATTCCCAACTATACAAAGTAAAGCTTTGATCTCTGCTAGAGTAACCTTCAGGCAATAGTAAACTGCTATGGAATTCTGTATTTTTTCATACCAGGGAGGTCTTCTTCACTGAAATTCATTCAACAAATACTAAGAGCTGACTCTATTTCAGATCCAGAACTACATAATGGAAAGACATGGTTGCTTCTCTAACACCTCCACTTGGAAATAAGAATCTCAAATATATATCCTATTAGGAATATATCCTAATAGGAAAACATAATTCCCACCCATGCCAACCTGTTCATCTACACTTTTTTCTCTCTCAGTAAATAGCAGCACCGTGTACCCAACGTGCTGAAATTGGAAGCCCTCATGTAATCCAACTCCTCCCTTTTGTCAACACTACCCCTCAGAAACATATACACCTTGACACACATACCCACATGTGTACATGCACATCTAAAGAATCATTCCTGTTGGTCCTGCCTCCACATCAGGTCTTGAGTCTGTGCTCTCCTCTTCATCCCCATAACACTTCTGTGGTGAAAGCCACACACATCTCTCAACTGGACCACTCAGATCAACTCTGGCTGGGCTCTGCTGCTTCTACTTTTGCACCCTACAATCCACTCTCCTTTCAGCAATCAAATCAGCAGTCAGATTGCCTCACTTCCCTGCATAAACTCTTACTGGCTTCCCAGGACATGGGAATAGGATCTGAACCCCTTCCCCTATCCTCCAAGGCTCTGCATCATCTATACCGCTTACCTCCTCATGTGATCTGCCCTTCTGACCTCCCCAGCCTCACCTCCCATCTCTTTCCCCACCACCTGCATGCTCCAGGCTTAGGCGGTTCTCAGAAAGAACAACATTCTTTGACTTCAGATGCCTTGCACTTGCTGTTCTTTCTGCTTATAATTTGCTCTCCACGTCCCTTCACATGACAATGGTCCTTTTCCCCGTGCAGGTCTCAGTTTAGATATCATCTCACAAATACCTTCCAAGACCAGACTAGCTAAGGGTACTCCCTTGTTTTCCACAGCATTACATTTATTTCCTTAACAGCAAAACCTGAGGTTATAAATAGTTGATTATTTTTTTGGTGGCATAACTTAGTGGTTAAGCATCTGGACTCTGTAGCCGGACTCTGAATTCAAATCCTGACTCTGTTACTTCCAAGCTGTGTGACCTTGGAAAAGTTTCTAAACCTCTCTGTACCTCTTTCCTTATTTCTAAGAGGTAAAAGGTAATAATACCTGCCTCCAAGAGTTATTAGATGATTGAATCAATGTAAATGAAGCACTTCAAATAGTGATGATTTGTAAGAAGCATAATACGATTGTTTGTTAAAGAAATATAAAATAAAATATGATCATGGCAGGAATCCTGTCTGTCCTATTCAGCACCATCTCTCCAGGGCTTAGTCTCATGCACAGCACAAAGTAGACACTCAATAAATAGACAAATGAATAAAATAATGACTAAATAACATGCCTTCTGTCCTTGAAGTTTTTGTGGTAGAGCCCAAGAGGTTGCAAACTTTAACGTGCACATGAATTACCCAGGGGTTTGTTAATACGTGTACTCTGTTTCTGTAGGTCTGGAGTAAAGCCCAAAATTCTGCATTTCTAACAAGCTTCAGATGCTGCTGGTCCACAGTCCACATTTTGCATAGCAAGATTCCAGCTGATTGTTGGCAGATCTTAGTCTAGAAATTTGGTCCTGAAACCTGTCTGCTGGAAACAGCATTTTTGTTTACACCTTATAAGTAGTTGCTTCCTAAGGCCATCCTCGAATCTTCCTAAGTGTTGATGAGGCCTCAATGGACACTGCCCACGATTTTACTCGGGTGTCATGTCACGTGAGTCAACAGCCATCCTTCCTGCACTCTCGACCACCTGGGAAGGTCTGGAAAAGGTCTCCTTATATTCTTCCCCTTTATCATCACTGAGCCATCTATATATTTCATCTGAAAAGAATTTTTCCTCTTTAGGGCTCTCTTTGGGGCCTTAAAAGGTATAGTAAATGTGTTCCCTTTACACCAGCATTTTCAGTAATTTATTCCAGACACTGGAGCTTGTATTATTTAACTCTTAAATGCTTTCAGATTTCAAATATGCTTTGTATCAGCAAATACAAACTATGTATGTTGGCACTGGCATTTTAAGAACAAGAAGGTTAAAGTTTCAAAAGCGACACCCTGATTTTTTGGACATGACCAAGGTGCGATTAATTTTTCTGGGCAGAGGGATATGTAGCTGGAATTACTCAGAACTGCCCACCAGTTGCCTCTCAAGAGTGTTTGAAATTAAAACATTGCCATTGCTATTGCCTTTACTGTAGAGTGTGCACCAAAAAGAAAGTCCTGCTCCTTTCCAAACTTCCAACCAAAATAACCCCAGGGCGCTCTTGAAAGTAAGCATAATCTTCATGCAATAAGACATTTCACAGCACCATGTCTGAAACCCGAATGTATATCTTCTTTAAACAATCACAGACTGCAATGCCTAATTATCCCGCTTCCAAAAGCATTGGGTTAGGCACGCAACACATCTCGGTAATAGAAATGGACTCTAGTCTCCTGGAGCCAGTTCATAAAAGCAATGGAGTTGTTTTAATGTTGTCAATTCTCTCTCAGCAGTACAGTCAAGTAATGTAGCAGAACTGTCTGATGGCCAAGGTAATGATCAGAAGGGATATAACAGAGAGAGACATCTACTGGCTGGTATTGTAGAACTGGCTCATTTATTCAGTTGGAAGAGTTTGGCTTGAGGGCCTCATGGTACTTGTTTCACAAGTCAACGTGCCCTCCGCAGGAACATCACAGTCCAGACTGTGTAAGATCTTAGGGTAAATGTCAAATTCCTCCTTACCTGCTCCTTCCCAGAACCATGACTCCATTTGTCAGTCTGGTGAAACCTCCTTCTCTCCCACATGCATATGCAGCTTTCATTGCTGAGTATCAATTACTTTCATATTTGAGGATGGTAACTACAGCTAAAAAAAAAAAGCTATTAGAATGTCCTGCCTTACAGATTCTTCAGAATTGACAACCAAGTGTCCAGCTCAGCTCAAGAACATGATGTTTTCCATTCTAAAATTCTGCAGCACCACCAAGCACTTCTTAAAATGTGAAAACTCCATAAAGGGCCATAGCAACTACCACAGACTGATGTCCCGTGGTCCTTGTTTTATCTCAAACTAATTTCCCTCTGAAACACTATGATTTGTCATTGTTACTGGTCAATGCCCCTGTTAATTATTCATAATTCCCTCTCAGTGATAATCCCCACCCAGATAACTTGCTTTTCCTTGCTTCTATTCTACCACCTTCGGCTAGAATTGATGGGGACCAGCAAGAATAGAAGCAGCATACTGAAGCTTGATGTTTGTCCTGCCCCATATTATTAGGCATAAAACTCTCAAGACTCAGAGGCACACCTTAATAGTGTTACACAGGCAGAGTCATGACATCCATGCTTGTCTACAGCAGACAATCAGAACGCACTCCAAGAGGGAAAGGAAGTGACATTTTTTTTCTCAACAGATTTTAAGATGGAAATCACTGATCTTACAGAGAGAATGAGGACACAGTATAGTCAGAGAGTCTCAGATACAGCATCTAGCTAGCACAGCATTTGCAGAGCATACTAGATATTGGTTGATAAAGATCCCAGACTTGAAGCCTGTACTTTCTGTAAGAGAATGAGCAAATATTAAGACTTAATACTTAATATTCCCTGGAAGCAAGTAGTAGACAACCTTGCCGAGAAAGTGTGGGGCACAGAGAAAGTTCTAGACAGTGATATATTCCATTAAGGAGCATTATCAGTTTCTTAGCTTAATAGAGAGAGGGGGTCCAAAATTGTATAACGTTCTTGTTACAAGGTGCGTACTCAGTCATCCTCAATTAACTTTTCCTTGCCTTCATAAAGACTCAATTAAGATTCCTCCAGTATTGTGACATAAGATGTCACTGCCTGGGGCCCTGCCAGACTCTTAGACAGCAGCAAGCAGTCTCACTGGTGAACATCTATTCTATCCCCTAAATCCCCGGGAATGCCACCTGGCGCACATGGGTTGTGACTCAAAATTGGCCACATACTTTTCTCCCTCCTCCCCAAGGCTTACCCGGGCAACTTTGGCTTAAAGCACAAAAATGTTCTTGGTAAATATGAAGGGCTTTAGAAATATTAGTGTCAATTGTCATTGTTGTTTTTGTTAAGACTACAATTTGGAGCTATAACCACAGGATTGGCAACTTCCCCCAAATCCAATTATAATCACTATAAAGTGGAAATCTTAATTCCTTTCTCAAAGAGTAGTGATTCTCAAATGGGGTGATTTTGCCCCAGGGGACATTTGGCTATGTCTGGAAACATTCTTTTGGTTGTCACAGTTGGGGGTGGGGGTGCTACTGGCATCTAGCAGGTGGAGGCCAGAAATGCTGCTAAACATCCTACAGTGTACAGGACAGCCTCCTAGCCCCAAAGAATTATCCCACCCCAAATGTCAATAGTACTGAAGTTGAGAAATCCTATCCTACAGGATTGTGGGAAGGAGACAAGAGATCTAGCCTTATTTTCTGCCTGAAACCCCATTATCAGCTTCTGGGTTAAAGTGGGCCCTGGTATAGCAACCGGGCTTGGGATGGGAAGACTAGGTGTTCCTTTAGCCCACTTTGCAATTGTGTGACCTCTGACAAATCAAAATGACCAAATCCTAGTTTCACATATTCTGTTTCTACTGTCAAATATATCCTAGGTTGGTATTCATAAACATGTTTACCATAATGCAAGTGACATTGTAATGTATCTTCCATGTTTGAGAGTGAAAGGGGTGTTATTCACAATTATAGTGGGACAATAGGAGTAAATCTTGACTGTCCTAGGCAAACTAGGACATGTGGCCATCTACCAAGAAGAAGAGTACAGCAGAAAACCAAAGGAAAACAGCATCTTCCTCTGTTTATCTGGTATTCTGTCCACTCACCACTCACCTGCCTGTCTGGCTGCTATATCCATCCCCTTATATAGGAAGGACAAGGCTTATTATCTCTAACTGAAGGGTAAGCAAACTGAGAAGCAGAATGGGAAGCCAAGCGCCCCTGTACCCCTGGTCTCCTGATTTATACCTCAGGGTCCTTCCATCCGCAGTCATGTCTATCCTCCACAACTGCAGCTGAACAGAGATAGGCAGCAAGGAGCGAGCCAAGACTTCATGGTGCCAGATCTGAGTCCATGCCTATTTCCTTAAGGGGTTTAACAAGCCTGTTATATGCATTAAGTACCGGCTGCTTAAGAGAATCTGCAACACCATCTTAATACTAACCAGGAGAGAAGCTGGTTAGCATTAAGTGCCCAGAGGGTCGTGAGCCAGGACAGATGGCCATCTTTTCTTCATTAATGCTCAACTTCCTATAGCATCACTAGATAGCAAACCACATTCATCTTTATGGGAAGTTTAGGGAGAATAAAGGAAGAAAGACACTCATGGATAATGGAGAACATCCTCACAGAAAACAGTCAAGTGTGGTCACCTGATTTAGATCTGGTTTTCTAACCTCACTTTCTATTTGTTGCAGTCCCTGATCTCTTAGATCCTGAAATAGTGCAATGGATTAGAATTTTCCTCTGTAGTTCTTGATCAAAGTAAGGCCGACTAACCTGGTTCTTCTCTTGACAGGACCTCCTGGGACAGGGGTTTTAGTGCTGGACCATGCCAACTCCAGTGGCTGCATAAAATTGACTCACTCCTCTGTCCTAACACAGGGTGCCAGAGAAGTACAGGATGCCCGATTAAATTAGAATTTCAGATAAACAACACCTAAGAATTTAGTATAAGGATGTCCAACTATTGCATGGAATATACTTATACTAAAAAGTTATTAGTTGCTTATCTTAAATTCTAATTTAATTGGGTATTCTGCATTTTTTATTTGCTAAATCTGGCAACCCTACCCTAATTTAAAGGTGCTTGCACTTCCTTCATAAAGCTACTGTCATCTGCATCACTTGAAATGAACTATGATGCATATGGCCAAAGATTTACTTGAAATTAGAGAAAGCCATTAAGAAAGGGATGTGTGACAAATATTAACATTTTTAGGCACAAGGCCGGTGGTCATTGAGGTGAAATGGGGAATTTCTACTTTTCACTGTAACCAAATACTGTTTGACTGGCTTTGAGTCTCAGAATTTTATCCACAAGAAAAAAACAAAAAGTGAGTTTAATAAGAGCCATGACTGAAGCAATTTGCTGACTTGCAGTCAAGGACCAATGGCACCTTCCAGGGCTGGTCAAAAGAGGTTGAAAAAATAAAGCATCTGAAAATAAATGCTTTAAAGTGTTTTGGCTCTTGCTTGGGGAAAAATCTATGAATAAAGAAATCATTTGAGTGGGAGAGTTAATGTTGTGTGTGGCAAATGGCAAGTTTCAGGGGAGAAGCCTCTATTCATTTACAACTGAATGATGCAGTGGAATAGAATTGGGGAAGAGGTAACTGAGGATGCTTTTAAAATTCTGGGTTATAAAGTTTTCAGAGCAAACTTAAGTCTTCTGAAGTTTATCCTTATATATCTTCAGTAAATAACAAGTTCTCATTTTTAATGAGAAATATATTTGGAAATGCCTATAAATTGTACTTTTAAAATATAAATAATATTTCAAGTGTTTTAGTATCATAAAATAAAAATTACAGGGGGGCCATTAAAAAAAAAAAAAGGCATTTCAAAACACAGACAACATGGGATAGGCACCAAATATCTAGCATGGAAGAAAAAGCTATAATCCAGAAAGGGAGAGGGGTTATTGGATCAATCATAAATGTGAGAAAATTCTATTCTCTTATTTAAACACAACTAAACTGAACTAAGGATTCCCAAACCAATTTTCTTCCAGAACAAATGTGTGATCCGTGGCTTATTTATTTTCAAGGAAACAATTTGAGTGTTCAGTGAATTCCTTGCACACCCAGCTCCTTCCCCAGCAGTCCTGGTCTCCCCAGACTTGGAGGGACAAATACCCCACAGCTAATTTGTCCACCCAGAGGTCTTCCCTCCAGTCCCCACCAAGCCAGGTTGCCAGTGAGGCAGCAACATGATGCATGCGGGTCCAGAGGCGTGCTTGCTGCTCGCCTATGTCAACTGGAGATCATCTCTGACCATAGTCTTTGCTATCTAAAATTCTGGATTTGGAACTGATCAACCACTTACTTAATCATATTTGAAATAAAAATATCTTCTTTTCAAACACAATCTGAATTAAGATCAATGGTAAAGCATGAAATATGTCATTTAAATCAAAACACCCCCCCCATCTCTTTCTCCCCCCACCATTCCTTTAGGCTCAGTTTCTCCAACAACAGTGAACAGCTGTCCTGAAGCAGCAGTTTGCTATCATTATAATTCCATCATTTTGCCGGGGAAGGTTTGTGAGTCTGTATGCATAAGAGATACTCACAACATGGCAAGGCCCTCATAATCACCTGTGATTAATGCTAAAAACCCCCAGTGGTACATCCTTTAATGATGCTCTTAGAATCATGATGTCTGATCTTGGTTCTATTACTGTCAAAAGTGCTTTAATCTGCTCTGGGTTAAGGGCTCATACATCTATGCTGGGGCCTATCCAGGGAAGCAATTGGTGATTTTTTTTTTCACCCTCTGCCTCAAATATTCATTCTTTTTCCTATTTGCTTCATAACATAGAAATAAAAGAAGCAAAGAGTGTGTGTCCTCTGGAATCAATTGTAACTACTGCTATTACACAGGTCATTTGGCCCAAATTGAAGCATCGTGCCTGGTTTTTCTATGCCCTGACTTCAAGGCAACAGAACAGGAAAGAGTAGTTCACAAGAAATAAAGTGCAATAGAGGCACTTCCTGGGAGAGGTCACCAACACATCGTGGTGTATTTCAGGGTCAGTTTCAGCTGATTGTTAACACTGCCAGACACAGAAACCTCCAATGCCATTTGCTTATTTCAAAACTCCCTCCAGTTTAGTGTGTCAGATGCTTTCCGCAGCAAGAGTTAGTGACTCACAGGTTGAGAGACACTTTTTGCGTATCTGTTTGTGTTTTTAACTAAAGTGCATCCAGTTCCAGGTCTGGCAGCCAGAACACTTCCCGTTGTTTCTTTTAATACAGTGAGACAGTGACACACAACCAGTGACACATAATTGAGCCACATAACCATGGGTGTGGTTTCTTTTAATACAGTGAGACAGTGACACATAATTGAGCCACATAACCATGGGTGGATCAATTATAAGTTTTAGGCTTCAAGTTCCCCACCTGTCACGGGAGGAAGTTAAACCACCAGGACTATTAAACTTCAAGTTCTGGTGCATTGGGGGCTCCTGTCCCCACAATAATGCATAAAGAACAAGGAGCATGTCTTAAGATGGATTTTTCTTAAAGACAGAGGAAGTCACCCTTTCATCAAGGCAAGTGACCTAATGTGAAACATTTCTTCAACTATTAACCCCAAGCTATTCATATCCCAATTAGGTCTGATAAACAACATATTACACAGAAATTACTCCAACAATAAAGAATGGCATCACCAAGCTAAATATGATTACTTGACTGATTAGACTTGGCTTCCATGCTCCATAGACAGAACTTTCATTGATGATACTTGTGTGCGTATGTGGGTGTGGGTTCCCCAAGCTCCTCTAATAATTCAGAGAGAAGGGAGAAGGTAGAACTAATCTGAAATGAATATCTCTAGGAGACAGCCAAATTCCAAGTTGTACTCTAAATATAAGGATTGGAGCACTGGTAACAATAATGCGGATAACCCAAGCATAAGAATTTGGAGATGAGTACTGTGGGAATTTAGAAAATAGGCACGTTGGATAACATTAATGTAGTAAAAGCTCTTTCCTTTCTCTAGGTTGACAATGCCAAGCAGGGACCCAAGTATTCTGAGAAGAAAAAAATGCAAGAGTGGTTAAAATCCAAAATACTATTTTGTTTTGCTCTGTTAAAGATCTTTTCTGTAATTTACTGCTGAATCTTAAATTGCACAGACTCTAGATTCTGGTGCCACATTTCAAAAAGTTATTTCTATAGTCTGAAAATTAGCAGATATTTTTTACAATAAATTGGCTTTCCAAAGAAAACACAAAATAACTTCTATAGTCATATTTAAACATCAAGATTCAAAAATTACGTTAATGGAATAAGATAAAGTCTCTGAAATTGCAATAAGGGTAAATGTCCCTAAAAGTTGGAGAAGAATGTTATTATTTGGAGGAATGAATACCCTGAGCCAATGCTTTTCAGACTTCAGGATGCATTTGAGTTCCCAGGGCATCTTGTTAAAGTGCAGATTTTGATTCAGTAGGTCAGGGACAGGACTGAGAACCTGCATTTCTAACAAGCTCCCATACACTGCTGCTGCTGCTTATACTCAGACCACACTTCTAGTAAAAAGGTTTCTAAGTGACCAATTTTCAAAGAACGTGACTATAGCCATCTACACACAGATTATTCTAAGAACAATTTGACATTTGTTTGAT
This sequence comes from Rhinopithecus bieti, assembly GCF_001698545.2. Classification (NCBI taxonomy): domain Eukaryota; kingdom Metazoa; phylum Chordata; class Mammalia; order Primates; family Cercopithecidae; genus Rhinopithecus; species Rhinopithecus bieti. Next base: position 8,659,699 of record NW_016806571.1, read on the forward strand.
GATTTGGAGAGCACTTGTAGTTCCTACGGATCTTCATTTTCATCAATAATTGTTACAAGAAAATACTCCATTATAGAAGGTTTCATGTTTGGATTCCGGATCATTAAAGGTTTATACTTCACAGAGATGAGAAAAAGTCAGGGCACAAATGCAGAGAAGAGCATTAATTTCCTCCCTACCCTCCCTCTCTCCTGCAAGTTTAACTTCACACGTAAATTTGACATGAGGAATACAGCAGGTATCAGACTGAATACAGCCATATAAAAACTGGACTGCTATCCTGAAAGATGTGGCTGAAGACTTCTCATTAGTCCCGATGGGAAAAGAACTGTCCTTTCCTGTTGGTAAGGATAGCGTTCAAGTTTACCTTGTATACTCAACTTTTAATGTCATTGCCAGGAAAATGACATTTGAAGAAAGAAAGGGACCTTGATCTGTGGGTGACCTGAAGATTGAAGTCTTTAAATTCTTGTATTTAGAGACCATTTAATACCACATTTGTTATTCTGATTCCTCCAAAACCAATTTTTTAAAACTTTTGTTACCTTCCCCTATTATTATTATTATTATTATTATTATTATTATTACTATTATACTTTAAGTTCTGGGATACATGTGTAGAACATGCAGGTTTGTTACATAGGTATACATGTGCCATGGTGGTTTGCTGCACCCATCAACCCGTCATCCACATTAGGTATTTCTCCTAACCTCCCCTGTCTTCTAATCCACTTGGCAAATATTTTTAAGCACCTACCTCATCTCAAACATTGTTTCAGAATCTGGGGACACAGCAGGGTTCAAAATAGAAATCTATGACTTTATATTCTAATGGAAGATACCAGGCATAAACCAAATAAACTCCTAATTTAGAATATAAAAAGTGAGAAATTCTAAGGAGACTTGTTCAAACAGCATTGTTCATAGCAGTCAAAAGATGAAAGCTACCCAAATATCCATTGATGTATGAATAAACCAAATGTGGGATATACACATAATGGAATACTATTCAGCATTACAAAGGAAGAAAATTCTGACACTTGCTACAACATGGATGAACCTCAAGGACCTTATGTTAAGCGCATAAACCAGTCACAAAAGGACAAATATATTTTTACTCCATGTAGCTGAGATACATAGGATACATAAATTAATAGAGACAGAAAGTAGAATGGTGGTTCTCAGGAGCTAAGAGAGGGAAGAATGGGGAATTCCATTTTAATGGGTATAGACTCTCAGTTTTGCGTGATGAAAGGAGTTCTAGAGATCCAGTGACAGCAATATGAATAGACTTAACACTACTGAACTGTACACTTAGAAGTGAAGAGGGTAAATTTTATATTGTGTGTATTTTTGTGTTATATGTCTTTCACCACATTTTTTAAAAATGCTATGGAGAAAAGTTAAACAGAGAAGTAGGTTAGTTAGAAATGGGTTAGTTAGTTAAGGTCAGTTAGTTAATGTTGCATTTTAAATGGAGTAGTTAAGAAAGGTCTCATTGATCAGATGACTCTGGTGCAAAGACTTAAAGGAGGGGAGAGACTGGGCCGCATGGCAGAAGAATCTTCTGGCAGAGGAGATGGTGAATGGATGGACTCAGAGGTAACAGAAATGACAAAAAGTTCACGGCACTTACATATTTGCATTGTCTTCCTCACTCTACAAGACAGCTAAGTCAGAGACACTATCTGCTCATATCTGCAGGGCAGGGCCACTGATTGAGCTAATCTTTGTTCCTTTTGAGAGAATTGTCAGAAAAGACCTAATGGAAGCAACAAGGACTAATTTGAGAGCATCTAAGTTTTATGTTATTCTGGCAACTATTCATACCACCTTTTCAAGATTTTGGAGAGCTGAAGCAAAGGACAAGCAAAATGATGTGCTTTCAGCCAGCCTAGTCAGACTTCTGTTAACTAATGGCCTAGAGACAGGGACAGGACAATAGGATGGGGAACAGGGCATCTGCATCCAGCTCAGGCTCTGGGGAGAGAAAACGTCCTAAATTCAACCATTGTAGAAAGCAGTGTGGTGATTCCTCAAAGACCTAAAAACAGAACTACTGTTCAACCCTGCAATCCCATTACTGGGTATATACCCAAAGGAATATAAATCATTCAATCATAAAGACACATACACATGTATGTACATTGCAGCACTATTCAAAATAGCAAAGACATGGAGTCAACCTAAATGCCATAAATGGTAGATTGGATAAAGAAAATGTGGTACATATACACCATGGAATACAATGCAGCCATAAAGGAGGAGATCATATGCTTTTCAGAAACATGGACGGAGCTGGAGGCTGCTATCCTTAGCAAACTAATGCAGGAACAGAAAACCAAATACTCATGTTCTCACTTGTAAGTGGGAGCTAAATGATGAGAACACACAGACATATAAAGGGGACCATCAGACACTGGGGCCTATCAGAGGGTGGAGGATGGGAGGAGAGAGAGGATCAGGAAAAACAACTACTTGGTACTAGGTTTAATACCTGGGTGACTAAATAATCTGTACAACAAATCCCTATGAAACGATTTTACCTGCAGAACAAACCTGAACATGTATATCTGAACTGAAAAGTTAAAAATACATACATACATAAATCTTAAAAATGCAAGAGGGTTGTTAGCATAAAGGACTTCTGGGGTAGCTGGGAGATAGAAGGGCTGCTGGGGGAAGGGCCATCCCATTCTGCCTGGATCACAGCCTGGCTCCAGCATGGTGCTGTCTCAAGGGTACCAGGTGACTGAAGGCCTCAGACTGGTGCTTCTAGAAGATTTTAGCAAGGAAAGGGGTTTACACAAAAGGCCCCAGCAGATGCAGGAGTGAGACACTTGGCTTCAGGCATCTGAAGGGGAGCAGAAAGTAAGAAAACCATCAGAAAATATATCTGAGATCCCCCTGGAAACTCTCTAGAAATAACAGAGGGAAAGGAAAAGTCCAGTGGAATGTGGGAGCTGCTTATACTGCAACCTCCTTTGTTAGTAAAGTCTGGGAAATTTGGTTTATTGAAAAAATTCATTTCAAGTTGTATGTGTGTGTGTCCAAAAGACTATAGGATTTAATGATCGAATCAAGCTCTTACCTTCAATTGTAGATCAGCTTAATTTTCAGTCAATTCCCTTATCCTGTTTGTGCTTCAATTTTTTCATAAATAAAATAAGGGCAATAATACCTACCCCTTCGGGGTAACTGTGAGTGTCGAATAACAGATGGAAAATACTTAGAGCACCTAAACATCCTAGCTCAATCAGTAAATAATTGTGATTATTATCCTATTCTTCTCATTGTCATTTTATTACAAGAGATCTTCCTTCCCCTTTCCACCCTGGAAAATATATGTATATCTCTGTCAAGAGTCTGAGCAAAGGAAATCTCTAAAGTTAGGTGTGTGATTTATTTGTCATGGTCCCTAATGAGGAATTTCATTTTAAACCCTTTTGAAACATCTGTTGCATTTCAACTCAGTAAGTGCAAACAACAGAAAAATAGTAGCATCTGGGCTAGAAGTAAAAAAATATCTGCTCCTGTTTTGAAAAAAAGAGTAAGAGCTAGAGTGGGGTGGGGAAAGAGACAGGAATGGGGGAAGGGGAGGGGAGGTTGCTGCATTTCTCACACTAGCACTTGATCAGGAGAAGTCCTGCTCTACCTGTCGCACAGGAAGCTTCATGATTGATGTGCACTTGCAGCTGCGCATCTGCTCCTCGGAGAACCCAGAGTCCCCGTGCCCCGCCGCTGGGTCAGCACTTTCCTCTGCGGGTGCTGAGAAGTGACTTTCTGCATGAGTTTCCCACCCCCTCCCTTGTGCCAGCCTTTGCTTCTACGAAAGTAGGAAGAAATGGTCCATGAAGTTTCATTTGCCTTGAGAAAAACAGAAACGTCTTTGGAGAAATTGCAAGTCGAGTGCTGGCAGGGTGCAGCCAAGAAGGAGGCCTGTGGCCAGCCCCGCCTGCTGCCTGCAAGGAGGAGAGGAGTCCAATGGGGATAAGAGTCCTGAGGCCTTAGAAGACAGGGGAGCTGTTTGATCATCTGCAGAGAAAGAAAGCCTCAAAGGAAAAGATACAGATCTCCTAAGTCCCATAGGTTCCTCCACCCTTTTCAATGAGTTTCCTGGAGTTGTTTTGAATCTGCCCTGAAGGAAGTCAGCTCAAAGGCCGACAGGAAAGCTGGCCCACTCATCACCTTCCTAGGCAAGCAACAACCTATGAACTGGAATATCAGGACAGGTAGCTGCTGTCACCCAGGGAACTGATCCCACCACAGTGATGCCAGAGACAGATATTCAGGCGGCCTGGGAGCTCTCAAAACAGGGGTCCATTGTGGGACAGTCAGTCATCTTTTGTGGCCAGCAGCAAACTGAACTCACCTCGGGGGTCCTTCCTTCAGGCCACAGGTGAGACCTGATGCATCCCTTCCCAAGAGCCACAGGGATGCTTACACACATACTTCTTGGGGCTCTTCCAGTCTCATTAGAACCCTTCTGGGCCCAATATTTCGCCCAGATGTGCACAGGCAGGCAGGAGAATTGTCTCATTTATAAAGAGTCTTGCTTTTCTGGCCAGAATTGGTAATAATGAACATCCTCACAGTTGGAACCATGGATGATTAAATGATGTTTAAGGACCTTAAACCTTATTTGGTCTGACCCCTTTACCTGCAGGTGGGCACCCTGAGGTCACAGAGGCTGTGACAGGCCCCCCACATGAATTCAGAGCAGCTGACCTGTGACCTGTGGCTTTTTCCATTCCTGCAGGACACATCCAATTTGTCCCTGGGATGCTCACAGAGGAATGAAAGCCGTCCTTGACTTGAGTCTATCTGTACACTTGAGGTAACTTCCATATCCAGTTCCCCCAAAATGGAGTCTGAAGGATACAGGAAACAAACATCTGTGATTGTCTTCAACTAATAACACCTGGCTCCACACCACAGGGGGATGGAGAAGAGAACAAAGAGGAAGGGGAAGGGGCCATAGGGTGGGGTGTGGTAAAGAAGGACAAAGGAAGAAATGAGGATAGCATGGTCTAAAAGGGAAGGAAACAGGGAGGAGTGGGAGGGGGAAGAGTAGGCAGAGCCCAGAAAACTTGTTCTAGGGAGAAGTTACAAGATTGAGGCTGAGGGAGGGGAGTAAGAGCCAATGAGAAAAGGGAAAGTCAAGGAAAGCACTTACTTGAACTTAAATTCTCAATGAGAATCAGTACGAAGGATCACAGAAGTCACACCAGAATCAAGCCTAGCAAGATTGTGTGTGTGTGTGTGTGTGTGTGAGTGTGTGTGTGAGAGAGAGAGAGAGAGAGAAAGAGAGAGAGAGAGAGAAAGAGAGAGAGAGAGAGAATGTATTGTCTTGAGCTCCAACTCGTTTTTTATCACAAGACAAGGGGGATAAAGGTCCCTGGTTCCCAAGACCAATTTCCTCCCTGACCTAGATATGAACAGCCCTCCTCCCTGAGGTATTTTCACCTTGTTTAGCCTCCTCTGCAGAATCCAAGGAGGAGGGGAGACGTAAGTTACACAGCAGGGGCCAATAGGGCTGCACAAAGCTCATATTATTCTTACTTTAATCATGGGTTTTGCTTCACAAATCCTGCTTTGAAACCATACACGGCGCTGAAGTTTTATGGCAGCACTTGGGTTGGTTTATGACTTTGCCAGAGATTGTTGGGTTTTTTTCCTAAAGATATCACTGAATTTTTCTGTTTTTTCCTTCTCAAAATAATTATTGACAAACATGTGTAGTGATGGCACCACCCCGTGGATTTTCTCCCAAAATAAATTAAATCAAGCCTTCTGCTTTGCCATTCACTTATTTCTTTATGAAAGAGACAGAGAGAGAAAGAGAGAGGGAAGGGACGAGAAGGGTGAGGAAGGGAGAAAGAAGAGAGAAGGAGAGGCAAGAATTCCTTTTAAAAGTCAGAAAACCAAATTCTCACAATATTTAATGAAGCTTTTCTTCTTGTGTGTGGATTGAAGGCTGAATTATGCCAAAGGTGTGACAATCAGAAAAAAAAGTGAGTCAGGGAAAAATTTCCTCGGGCTGATTTTATGCCTTCAGTACTTGCTTACATCCTAAGGCCTGCACTAAGAATGGGAATTTGAGATATTAGAATATAAGATAAAGCAACCAAAAGACACATTTTTCCTCTAAATCCTATAAATGGCATTTCTTTCCTTTGACTCATGAAGGTATCCATGTGATATTCAGCACAGACTTACTAAATACTACCACATGGCTCCCACGGTGGTGGCTGTATGGGCATTAGGAGACAAGGGTCTCCCTGAAAGACTTCACATAGCCCAAAGCCATCACCACCCTGCTCTGTGTCACCCTCATCTGTCACCCTGACCAAGGCAAAAGCCTCCCCCAAATAGTTTCTGTTTCTTTCTCTTCCCTAGAGTCTATTCCCATGCAAAAGTCAGAGTGATCTTTTAAATTACATATCAGATCATGTCCCTCTCTTCCTCAAAACCCTCCACTGCTGCAGCTCACACTGAAAATAAACTCGCACTCCTGGCCCATGAACTGGCTAGTGTCTACCTACATTCCAACCTTACCTCCTCGAAGGTTCTCTCCCCTTTCCCACTAAGTAAGGCCACAAAGGCCTTCTACTGTTTTTCTGTTCCTTCATCAGACCTATCTTGTTCTCACCTTAGAGCAGTGCCCTTCAAATATTTTACAGACTCTTTGTGTGACTAAAATGACTGGAAAAGTGATGGACCAGTCCAAGGTTTCTACCTATGGAGCAAGGATTAAATAGTCCAAGAAGCAAGTTCAAAGGAAAAGTGGAAAAAAGAAAAAAAAAAAACAAAACCCAGAAGGTCATTTTCTGCGTACTGCCTTTCCAGTTTAGCTCATTTAAAGTGCTAATAATTGCACTTGTTTGTATTTCTCCTTTCCTAGAATGGAAACCTAGGAAACAATAACCTCATCTGTCTTATATTCTCACCACCTAGAACTATGCCAACGACTTAGTGGGCACTCCCATAAATAGCTGTTGAAAGAGTCAATGAAAGAAAAATCCTAGGATACTCACACATTACAATTTTAAATACCAATACACATCAGTTCTACGATTAAAAACAATTATGAGAGGTACAAACTCTAAATTGGAAGAAAGTTCCCTCTTGCTTAAACGATGCAGTAACAAAAATGGTGGCATTATCAAACCATTATGAATCTACCAATAAGAGCCCAGCTTCCTGCAAAGCTGGCTGTGGTCTTTTGCTCTCTGTAACTGACCACTCAAGGAATTCATTTCTTCAACAGAAAATACTTTGACAAATGGTCTCATTTTCATTTAACGTCTTGATTTCACTTTCTGAGAGACATCTATTTGCAGCAGGGCAATGTGGCCAAGTGGAATGTTTTGTAGCAATATTTGCAGTGATGACTATTGTTGTTTGACTCAAGACAAAGTCTTTGAGTCTCAAGATCCATATCTTCAAAATAAGGTGATAAGATCTATTGTCAACTTCCCTCTAGCTTCTCTGGGAATATGTTAGATGTAAATCAAACCCCCTGAACTTTTCTTGGAAGAAAAGAAAAGTAGCATAGATATAAAATACACCTAATAAGTGAGCCATCTTGTTGTCAAGTTCATATCTATTTAAGCTAAAAGGTGATATACTTTTTTTCAGCATGGTGGCCTCCTCTAAGAACATAACTTGATTGTTATTCCCAATCCACAAGAAGCAGAGCTCCAAAAAGTCAATAAAACTGGAGAGAGAGAGAGAAAATCTCAGTTTAAACTATGGCCTCATAGAAATGTAGGGGTAGTTCCCAGCCAAGAGCCTGTTGAAAGTGTGGATTCGGTTTCTTGTTCCTGCGGAGTCAGCTCTTCACGGTGTATTCTTGCAGTTTTACTTCATTTAATACAAATTTCAAAAATATCTAATCCATTCATATTAAAAAGAGCATGTAATGACAGACTGCAGCAAAGCCCAAACAACCACTACTATTGGCATTACTTGTACCACCAAATACTTGTAGCCTCCATGATACTAGCACAATTGCCTAGCACTTGTTCTCCCTCCACAAGAAAACTTAGGTGGATGGTTGTGACATTCTCTGCTTGTGCCTAATTGCCATGCATTCTTCCCACCTTCCTTGTTCACAAAACTCCAAATGGTTTTTTTGGGCAGCAATATACCCAGCCCCAACTGAGATACTCATTTATTCAGCTTTCTTAGAAATTCAGTGTGGCTATGGGATTCCAGCTAAAGGGATGAAAGTAAGTGTTTACTGGGAGTATCTGGGGGCAAGTTTGCGTCTCCTGATGTGAAGGGGCAGGTTCTGATGGCATAGTCCCTCCCTTCCTGTCATGTGCTGTGGAGGAGACAGTGTGTAGATGGAGGGGCCACCTGGTGACCACGAACAAACAAGCATGAGGACAAGTGTCATGGTGCAAAGAGCAAAGCAGAAAGATGAAAAGGGTTTCAGTCCCTGATGACATCAATGAGCAGCCAAATCCACACCAGAAACTGCCTGCATCTGGTTTTCTTGATATCTGAGGACAAGAAACACACTTTTTTTGTTTAAATCACTGAAATTAAGTCATCAAATACTTGTAACCCAAATCATTGCTAACTGATACAATGACCATATTACGTAAGAGTAGAGAAGTAGTTTTATAAACAGAAATGGCATCCTGGATCAACAGGAATTAAGGGCCCTTAAGGGATTCCCTGCTTCCAGGAAAAGGTATCCCTAAATAATCTCTAATCTCTACCATTTAATCCCTATCCCTCATGGTTTATATGTAGACATACCAAATTATTCCTTAGATCCTGAATCCTTGGCTCTGAAGCCTTACTGTTTCCCACTAGCCGATTCCCTCAACTGTTCCACATCCACCCTTTATTACTTTCCATCCATTAATCACTTGCATTGTCCAGGTTTGCAATTTTCCAAACTCTGCCCATTTCAATTAGATTCCAGGCTCCCAGACATAACCCGGCAGCCTCCACCTGCGCCTGACTGACATCGGAGGCGGCTGGAGTTCTGCAGGCTCTATTTCCATGTGTGCCATCTTGAGTCCAGAACTAGATAATTTCACTCATCTAGAAAATTAAGGTGAATAAGAGAAGAGAAAACTGGAATGGCATATGGTCTAGCTTCCTGAATTTGTGTGATTATCCATTATCAAATCGCAGGCACTGAGTTATTAAGTCTATTGACAGATGCAATGTAATTTTCTTCAAACAGATAACTGATCCTGGAGCTGATAAGGTCTGAATGTGCATTGCACACACCCTCATATTTTTATCATTCTTCACTTTCTTCATTCAATGCTCTGTTATCAAATTACCAGTACAAATATATTCACAGAAGTAAAGCACCATAGAATGCCTTAAATTTATACTCTCATTTCCTTAAAATTTCTTGACTCTGAGCAGCATTACTCCAGAATCTTGGGAAAAGAAATTAAAATAAGTAAGAAAATTACAATACAAAACGTTCAGAATTATGAGTCTGGAAAATGTTTGAAATAAATTGTACAGAAAATAGGTGAGCTTCAGCTCTAAGCTTAGACAATTTTAAGGACCTCAAAGTTGAGAAATAACAGTGTTTTGACCCTGCTAAATGTGTAAAGGGCTTGCCTTTCCTTTTATAATCCCTGGCAAGGATATTCTCATGCTGGTAATAAATCAACACTGAAATGTAGCTCAAATTACAAAAGCAAAATAAAATTATTGGGACAACACCTTACACAAACTGACTGGAGAGGACACTTTGCAAACATATTAAAGTTACCCTCTGAGTATACACACTTGGTACTCATGAACATAACAAAATGCACAATTCCATACTTGTGAAACAAAGAAACAAATATCCTACTTGTTCCACAATTCAGCTTCAGGCCCTGATTCAAAACTATTTTTTTTCTCTGAGTTTCCCCCTACTAAGACGACTGTCCATGTTCTGTGTTCCAAAGAGTTAACAACAAAAATAAAAGAGCATCTAGATGTTTGCTTTCAGATGGGCAGGTATAATATATACATTACTATTAAAATACATATACAAGATTACATGACCCCTTTGAGACAGAATGTGTGAACTGCTGGTCTAGTCACTCTTCATTTGTGAAGAAAGATATAAGTGAGACCCAGCACCTTCATGTAGATGCAGGAAACAATGACTAACGTTGAGTTCTTACTGGGAACAAAAATATTTTAGAAATTCAGACATGTTATTATTTGTTCAACAATAAGTCACTGTGTACTGAACTTTAAAGAAAATTACTGATTTTATTTGACTATAAGAATATAATTAAGTGTAAGATTGTATAAGAATCTTATTTAGCAAATGTACTAATTATGATCCTTGGGGCATTGTATATTTAGTTTTGATTGTATCTTCACGAGACACTCCCCAGGCATCTTTTTCATTTTCCTTACTAGAAGCTAGTGGTATTCCCTGCAGGATTTAGTTAAGAGTTTCTGCTTTACAAACCTACTAGGAAAACATTCCATTTCTTCTCAGTTGGTCATTTTCAAAGACTAAAGGCAGTTAGGCTATTAGTTTTCTCTAATGCACTCAGTCTGTTGATTTCTATATAAATGAAGGTCTATAATAAATTTCAGTTCTCACAATTTTGTGAAGCGTGTTTAGTGTAATAGATTCCTGGGTGATTTCGTTTGCATCAGAATTTCTCTTCCCTTCTAGAAAGGACATGTTCATACGTGAGTGACAGAGTTCAGCACAAGAACAAAATAAAAACATTAATTACCCAGAGCTGCCTGAATCATAACAGCTGTGTTGAATGTGTGGGACACTGGTGTAGGCATCCAAGGAGCATCAATATTTATTATGAAGATGTGCCTATTGATTGAGCTATAAAATGATTCAATGTAATATATGCCATTCCAATAATTGAACTCCATTCAAAAGAACACCAGTGTAGCCACAATGAAAATTGAGAACAACGATTTTGATTTATTAAATTATTCTATGCAGCCACAAGATCTTGAACAAAGAGATAAAAAGTTAATGCAAGTCTATTGTCATGCTGCTGTCTTACTGTTAGAAGGACCAGAAGCAAATTTTCCAGCCTGACTAAGGGACGCCTGGTTCTAAGGGTGTAGCCCCATATTGTTTTGATAACAAGTGCTCATCTGAACCTTCGGCGGCCCAGAGGCAGAACCCTTAGGCTACACCTTTCCCTTGAATGGCATCCCCTTATCATATCACCTGTTCCTTTCAGAAGACCTTCTCTGGTCACCCTAACATTCATTTTTCTCATCTCTGAACTCCTATGTCTGTAGGTAGCTATGGGCACCCTATAAGGGGAGGTAACGGATGAAATCCACATTTAAGGAAACAATTTGGTCTCAAAATCCTCAACCGGCCAGAATCTCTATGTTCTGCTTTAACAAAAGACAGATCACATGCACCTCATAGCTCATTCATGGAGGTCAGTTTTCTTGTTTTTAAAGGACTTTTAGAGTCTGTATTGAGGTCAATAAACTCATCTCAAGTTTTTCTATTCTCTGTATCCATATAGTGCAAATTCACAGTCTGATTGAAAACCCTATGATATTATAACGACACCTATTATTAAAGAAATGTATAATTATCTTCATAATACCATAATTACTGAGACACGAAAGTAAACAGAAAAGGTTTTAAATGTAGATTAAAACAAGAAGATTTTATGTAACCATGAACCAAAAAGGTTAATTACTCAGCACAGCCCCAGCTCCTTATTCATTTTGTTAATTGGGTATACTGGTTTTGGGACCCTCTCCCAAAACATATGTACACCAGAAACTGTGAACATGACTTTACTTGGAAAAAAGGATCTTTGAAGAAGTAATTAAGTTAAAGATCTTGAGATGAGATCACCCTGGATTTTCCAGATGGACCTTAAATTTAGCGACAAGTGTCCTTGATAAGAAGAGAAGACACAGAGACAGAAGATAAGGCCTTGTGAAGAGGAAAGCAGGGATTAGAGATATACAGCCACAAGCTCAGGAATGCCTGGGGTCACAAAAAGCTGGAAGAGGCAAGGAAGGATTCTCCTCTGAGACCTTCAGAGGGAGTATGACCCTGCCAACACCCTGATTTTGGATTTCTCGCCTCTAAACCTATCAGAGAATAAATTTCTGTTGTTTTAAGCCACCACGCTTGTGCTTATTTACTATTACTTAGGTACTTAATTACTATCACAGCTCTAGAAAACTAATACCTAGGATTTTACTATATTTGATTAAATGCCACTCAATAAACACAAATAAGCTATGAAGATGAAGACTCTTTAGAAATTCATTTAACACTTAAGTGCTACTATGTGCCAGGAACTGTGTAAGACTGTGGACATACGGCCAAAATTTTAAAAGATGTTACACTGTAAGACTGTCATCAACCTTACAGTGAAATCTGAAAGAGTTTCCCCCTGCCCCTCAGTCTTTATAGAACAAGAGAAAGAAATAGCAGGAAATTTGAAGAGAAGACTATAAGATAAAGCAGGGTCAGTGGAAGTCTTTTGATAGAAAGGTTATAAAGGCAATTTTGATATGTGGAAAATATATTGTCACTAAAGAACCACAAACGTGTTTGCAGACATTCAGTTCAAATGTAGAGTTTATCAGACCCTAAAGAAGGCACATATTTTCTACATCACCTATTAATTACAAATGAAAAGAGCAACATGTAGAAACCCCAAGACCTGAACCCTTTTCCAAGTAACTATCCTAAGGAGATCTTTTTCTCCATACCACTAACAAAGAAGAAGAAAAAAGAAAGTAAAAGTGGTGTTGAGTCCTCTGTTTTTTTCTACATTTTCCAGATGATATTTCTCATCATGATGTGTCATCCCATGCTGTATCAATCGCATTACAATATGTCACTTAATGTAACATAAAGCAATATGATTGACAACATCTACTAGGGCTTGTCACAACAGTGCATGTCAACCAGGACATTTTTGTGGCTTTTGCTAATAAAAAAAAATTCAACATATTTCACATAACATCACATCCAAGGTACAGGGAGGAGGAAAGAAAGGCTCTTTTGAAGATTTTTGCAACATTCCTTTTGGGGGAACTGATAAACATCTGCTAAGTAAATGGAGTCACATATGTTACCATACTTATATCAAATAAACCCAATAAACTATTACCAGCCTTCCTCAGATTCACAGTCAACTCCTGTTGCTCCTTGTTCGTGCTTGCCACGTTCAGTCCAAGACACCTTAAAGATCACCTTTAAATGAAGAAACAGAGCTATCAAATGGAAGATCCTCATCTGAGCCAAAGGAAGAAGTAAAGGCTGGCAGGGCTCAGAGATAACTTAGGAATGTTCTAGAAGCCATTAATTGGTACAAATCTGGTAGCAAGTAACAGCTCAAAACAGCTTAAACAAATGGGAGATTTATTATAAGGACATGGGGATTTTCCAAAGAACCGAGGGCAGAGAGAGAACTAGACTTTAGGAAAAGACCAGATGTGATCATTAAAAATCCATCAGCATCTTCTCCTCATTTCTATCTCAGGTGCTCTGTCCCACCTGCTTTCTTCTTCCCTGTCTGTTGCTACGCCTTACATTCGGTAGAATTCACCCCCATGACAATCAACAAGATATAGTCTTGATGACATGGATATCTTATTGGATATTTGTTGATTTCCTCTATGGGATGTTTTTCCTTCCTAACAGAAATCCAATTCCTCAACCATGCAGTGTAAAAGAGATATACCTCACCTCTAGCTCCATAGGAATACTCAAATTGGCTTCAATCAATCAGTGGATTCCATTACCCTGGCCAGTGATTGGTTCAGGGAAGTGCACTGAGCTTAAATGGATCCAGTTAGAGAGAATCTGGGAAAGATTTGTCTAGAATCCTGGGACACAAACACACTCTTCTTCCCTGGACCTATCTGAGTGAGAATGCTAGCTTGGGGCTGCTGCAGCCATTTTTAATACCATGACAGGAGCCAGCTTGATGGTTCCACCAACTCATAAGAAGGGAAACTGAGGCTTGCATTCCTGTGATGTCATTTGAGTTCTCAATCAAATCACAGCTGTAGCCTAAATCCCTCCTAGCACAGTTTGGCTTCATGAGTCAACAAAATCCCTTTATGCTTAAGCCAGTATAAATCAAGTTTTCTATTCTTACAACCAAAGGAATGCCAACTTATACAAGAGGTCAACTCACTATCCTACACATGATAGGAAAATCTCTAGCCAACTACCTTGAGCCAGCCAGTCTAATCAGTCATGGCAAGGGTACAAACATAGCTCCCAGGTGACAAGCCCCATAGACTGAGTAGGTAAGCCATTCTCAAAAAAGAGGGTGGGTATTTTGAATAAAATCTATTATCAGTTAAGATACCCATTTGCTGGATAAGGCTGGATAAATAGTCCTGTGTGCTTTGGTTCTTTTCATGTTTAAGTTGGTTGGTCATATTTCTGTACCTAAACTCCTTCATGGTACTCTGATTGAGGATTAATTTGTTACTCGCTCTAAACAGGGTTTCATATTTCGCAGATAGGTTCTAATTTTTAAAATGGCTTTACTTTTAGATGGTTTTTTACATTTTCATAATTCTTTTCCTTTCCCCCTCTTCCTCTGCTGTTGCTGTTTGTGCATATAAAAAACAAAGAAATATTTTCAGATCCTTGCATTTCATGATTCCACCCCAGGTTTCTATGGTATACCGACTTTCAGAGCATCCCCTTTCAGGGGCAGTCTTGTGGCTCACCCACTGGTACTGAGGGTGCAAGTAGCTCAGGTTTTCTGGCATTTCTGAAAGAATCTTGGTCATGATGTAATAGGAGGCTTAAAGCTGCTCAGACCCTACATTGAAGGAACTTCACTTGGAATTTAACACAAAGAAAACATCAGGGACATGCATACTGAGTTAAGCATAGTGTTTTTTGTTCATTCCAGTGTTTTGCTTTTTAAAATAATAACTAAAATTGCAAACACTTGAATGACAAAATATTAACTTGTTAAATAATGTATGATTTATCCATGTGATAGAGTTATATTAAATAACTAAAAATCTTGTTTTCACAGACTATTATAGGAAATTGAAAAATGCTTGTGAAGTACTGTAAAGTGAAGGAAGTAGGTACCAAAGTGTATACAACATACAATCATAAACTTCACACACACGATAAAAACTGGAAGGAAACAAATATTAAGTGTGATTACCTGGAGATTCTCAAGACCATAGGATTATGAATGGATTTTTTTTCCTTTTTTATAGACTGTTTTGCAGTTTCCAACTTTGTCTACAGTGGGTAAATACCACTTTTAAATTAGGAACGAAAAAAGGTTATTAAGAACTCATTTTATTTTGTAGATGTGGAATATATTTTATCCTCTAAATTTTGGTTTTAGAGATAGTATAAGCAGGTTGACATAAAATCATTTTGAGACAATGTAAATATGCCAGATCTAAATCACATTGAAGAAAATGCAATAAAACAAATTTTAAGACTAACAACCAAAGAAAGATATTACCCACTTATGAAGAAAAGGGCATTTTTGTCCATTATATTTCCTACTTGAAGAATAAGAACAAACTGTTCGCTTTAATTTCTACCTTTGAAACTTCTGAATCAAAGGTCAGAATGACTTCCTTTCTGCATCACCACAGTATGGCAGCTGTATGATTTATAACTCTGATTACACTTTCGTCTCCCACAATATGCTAAAATGAGTGAGGTCAGATATTCCACTTTCACTCCATTTTCTTGTTTTTGTGACTAGGAGTCAAATTATTCATATTACTTTCATGCAGTTTTGTTTAGCTTAATTGTATGCTGAAAGCCTGGCACACATAATTAATCAATGTATTGCTAGTGACTGTTGAACAACCCGTATCTGTTGGAAATGTTATTGTAAAATGCCAGATGCAAGGGGAAGGAGGACAGAAGCAGCTGAGAGAGAAAAACCATGTCATTTTTCCCTCAGATGAGCGTTATCAAAGTGGTCATGTGTATTGAGAGAAATCAATTTGGCTTTACAGATTTGTCCTCACTTCTGGAAAATCCAAAATATATCTCCTATTTTTCTTTTGCCTGCCAGGCTGACACACCAACAAAAGCCACCTCCTATATTTTTGACTTTACCTTATACACATTTAAAAAGTGCATTGTTTTGCAGGCCACACAGGAGTACTGGGCACAACTGGTATGATTATATAATTCAGTGCTTCAATTTCACCCCAGCACTCAGTTCTTACTCTTAAACCCTCTCCCTAATTTGTATGAGAAATGTGTAAAGGGAAAATGGCAGTCCAGTTTTTTTTTTTTTCCAATAATGGCCTTTCATTTTAATTTCCTTAGACTTCATGGACTTTTCAGTGACTTTGTTTTAGGAATGTGTGAAAATTGGCTTAAGATTTTAAAAATTTATTTCAGTATACTTTGCCATGAGGAATTGATACAGAGACATTAGCAAATCTAGTATCCTTTTGAGCACCCCTTTCAATGACAGAGTTACATTTGTCTGTCATTTGGCTGCCTTTACTGAGTGCCTACTGTGAGCTAGCCACTGGGCTGGGCTCGAAATTTCATTAAATACAGAACAAGAATTGTCGTTCCTACCCTTAAGGAGATTCCAGGCTGATGGTGAAGAGGCACAGAAATCAGGGTTACATGTGGTATAGCAAATGCTCTTGCCCAGTGGTCCAGGAAGGCTTCCTGAGGAGGTGACACATGGCTGCATTTTGAAGGACAGATACAAGGTAGCTAGGTAGTCCAACGGAGCCCTTTAATCTCCTAAGTCCTCACTGGTCTTTACAGCTATTCCTCATGTGCTAGAACAGACATTACAAACTCCACTACGGAATCAAGAATACTGGGAAACACAGAGGTTGTGACTTGAACATTTTCCCACACCCAGAGAGTAAAATGTCTATATTCAAATCAGGTATCCTGAAGAGTATCCTTTGCTCTTCCCACCAAGGCAAAACAAAGAACCTGCCATTTTGCTAGGGTGTGCAATGCCCACACAAAGACATTTCATTGAAAACACATTATTTGTAAATAAAGATCTTTATTACCTCCCAGAGATATTAAGTGAACTTAAAAAACTGCTTCCTTCAAGCACTTTCCTCAGCCAAAACCAATGCAGCATGCATTAAATACCTGGCCCAAGATGATGATAATGGGGAAGTGGGGATTCCAACACATTTTCTCTTCTCATTCCCCTGAAACTCTGATCATTCTATTATGGACTCGTGGGCACTAAGCTGGTTATTTCTCCATTTTGCATAACCCCAATCTTATACCTACAACAAAGTCCCTTTTCTCTTCTATTTAATTGTTACGGCCATTGCTACTGTTGAGTGAAAAATAAAATATCTCTGTGCTGGCATATTGCTTTATTTTGTTCTGCTTTATTGAGAAAAAGAGAGAGAGGGCAAGAACTGAAACAGCAGAAAATGATCTGTTTGATGAAAGGTAACAGAATTATAAAAGTGGTCAGATTCCACAGAAGCCCGCCAAATATGAAGAAACTACAATCAGAATCTGCTTCTAATAGAACCATTGGCCTCAGGAAGGGACTGCAGCAGGATGAGTCAGTGCCCCAAGTCCCAGACACATTTCAGCAGCTTTGAGAAATGAGGACAGGAGCACCTAAGTAGGGCACCTGGATTGGGTCACCACAGTGGTGATGGCACCTTGTCATTATTGAATTGGATTTAGGAAGTGAAGACCCCACCAGAAATGGAGAACACACAGCAGAATGGGTGGTTCCAGGGTTCTCAACAGCAAATAGTGGGTGTCTGAAGTCCATTTCTGCATGGGTCGAAGGTAATCCAATCTCACTCTCATCTTGCCCTACCCTTCAGGAGTTCCAGAGACCAAGAATAACTTCTATGAGGAGGCTTCTGCTCTCTCCCCAGTACAAATTTTATCTATAAACAAACTTGTTGTTTACGTCAACTTTATTTAAAAAAGGTAAGCATATCTAATTGAGTCAAATTACAGTTTAAACATAACCAGTTAGAATTAAATATGAGGGCCGGGTACAGTGGCTCATGCCTGCAATCTCAGCACTTTGGGAGGCAAAGGTGGGAGGATCACATGAGCCCAGGAGTTAGACCAGCTTGGGCAACAGAGTGAGACTTGTGTCTCTTAAACAAAACTAAACAAAACAAAGAAATCTCTCGTTTATTTGTCTCATTAGACAGTTTTTATTTAAAAACACAAACACACACACACAGGAGAAAGTCATTTACTGGCATAGAATTCTTTGTATCTTGTAGAACTGTGCCTCTTCCATCTGACACTATCAAACATGAACACACTGCCATGTAAACCAAAGAAGCATTTCCCCCTAAATACAGTTTTTTATGATCTCATTGATAGTCCTTGCTCTATACCAAGAC
This sequence comes from Rhinopithecus bieti, assembly GCF_001698545.2. Classification (NCBI taxonomy): domain Eukaryota; kingdom Metazoa; phylum Chordata; class Mammalia; order Primates; family Cercopithecidae; genus Rhinopithecus; species Rhinopithecus bieti. The sequence goes on from NW_016806571.1 coordinate 8,678,047, forward strand.
ACTGTTTACTTCTGCTGGCCCAGAGAATTCCACTGGGAAAGGATGATCCTTTTTAGCCACAAACAAGTTTTTATCTTTAGGCTTATGGGGCATGATTCATATTATGTTGATGTTTTATATCATTCTCCCTTCTCTAAGAGTTCAAAGGTAATTGAAGAATAGAAAAAAATGTAATATCCTTCATTAGTTCTATGCAACCCAGATATAAAACTGTGCATGAATAAAGAAGAGAGAACAAGAATAGAAGTTATATTGGGTTAAGAACGACGGGGTGGGGGGCGTTTTATGTGTCCGTGCACATGCATGCACACTTGTGCACACCCTCACTCCCTTATGCAAGTGTTAACCCCAACCCCTTGCCCTAGGGGAAGACAAAACATGATCCCCACTCATTTACAGTTAATCTCAAAGGTTAATTTTGTTGCTCATACTCTATAAACAAAGAAGATATTTCTTTCCCAGCTCGGGGCCTTTTGCCATAAGCGAAACAGAGAAGAAAGTCAGCGCGTCCCGAGGATTAAGGAGAGGTCGGAAGATCCGAAGAACCTGCTGCTGACAGATTTGCTTATTAAAAAGCCTGCTCTGGTGGACGGGCTGCCGCTGATGGCCTGACACAGCCGGACTTCAGAAGACCAGCACACAATCAGCAGACTGTGCTACTCTGGGGACCGCAGGGCACAGGGGAGACTTTTCTAATTTGTCAAAGTTGTATCTAATTCCACAGAACAAAGTTCGCAAAGAGAGATGAGCAGAATCCACAAATTATTGCTCATTCACCAAGCCCTTGATGGAGAGATAGAAACAGCACACAACTAGGGTTTTGTAAAGTAACTCGACCCCTGCCAGTTGGCTTTGGGTAATTCCTCCTTGTGGGCATAACAGTTTCCCTTGTTTTTTGTTTAATAGGATTATTCCTCAGAATATTAAAAAGATAACATCAACATCTTTCAGTGGCCCCATAAACTATTTCTAGAAATAGAAAAAGAAGGGTTCAGGTGTTTTTGTGACTCCTGATAGGACTTTTGTTCTCTCAGAAGCTACAAAGAAAGAATGTGATTTTGTGAGGGGTGTGCCCAGAGGAAACCAAACAAAATGTTATGTTTTCTAGAAAGGCAACATCCTTCAAACTTACATTGCCCATCGAGACTCCTGCTAGCCTATTTGAGAACTGACACTGACTTTCAAATGGGAGCTTAGAAATTTCGATTCTGAAAATTGAGGAGTTGTGAAGAGGGAAAGCTCAGACATTAGTTTTGAGTCAGGGAACGCTACTTAAAAGGAATACATTCTCTGGATGAAAACGTATTGAACAGTCTTGAAATGAGGAGATCTCCAGGGAAATATTGCCTTCTTGTTGGTAAGGAGTGGCACAGTCAAGAAGAAGCAGGTCCAGACATGTCAGGAGTTCCGTCAGTCTAAGTCTGCCTACTCCAGGAAGGAGGGTAGTAAAGGCAAATGATGGCTGAGCCCACCAAGTAAGAGACTTCCATGGCAATACCCATAGGCTTCTTATAACACAGTGTTTTACAATGATCGCAGCAGGAAGAGTTGGGAAGAACGGAACCAGTCTCAGGCCGGTCACTTTCTTTTTTACCTAACAGCAAAAACCCTCAGTCCAGACATCTAAAATTCATTAAAAATTCACAACGTACCTTACGGTGAATTCACTGACTAGGGCTCTATGGCTCTAGGTACCGATTTTCTCATTGCATAGATCTTTGCAGGTGCAGCAGTTTCAGAAACTGCAGCTCTCTTCCAATCTGGATGGGCTCTCCTAACTGCTTTTGCAAAAATGTCTTCTGCCCAACATTTTCTCCAACTATGAGGAAATTGATTTCAGGGATTACCTTAGTTTTCGTCAAGAAAAATTTTTGAAAAACCTCCTGGTAGAATGTACCTGAAAGATAATCCTTACTCAGAAGCCCTTTGCTACTGCCTATCTTCATCTATCAAGCAAACTTCCAGATGCAGAGCTGGAGGTTAAGGAAGACTCTTGCTTGATGCTCTACTGAGGTTAGGTTTTGGAGAAGCCGCCTAGAATCGTCGACAGGACCTGGCATTTTATTATATTTGTTTTTTGAGTTTTCGTTTTTTAAAAACTTTTATTTTGGGTTAGGGGGTACATATGCAGGTTTGTTACATAGGTAAACTGCAGGTCACAGGGGTTTGGTGTACACATTATTTCATCACTCAGGTAACATACATAGTACCTGATAGGTAGTTTTTCCATCCTCAGCCTCCTCCCACTCTCCACTCTCAAGTAGGCCCCATTGTCTGTTGTTCCCTTCTTTTGGTCCATAGGTATTTGATGTTTAGCTCCCACTTATAACTAAGAACATGTGGTATTTGGTTTTCTGTTCCTGCGTTGGTTCTCTTAGGATAATGGCCTCCAGCTCCATCCATGCTGTGCAAAGGACGTGACCTCATTCTTTTTTATGCCTGCATTGTATTCCATGGTGTATATGTACCACATTTTCTTTATCCAGACTACCATTGATGAGCCTTTAGGTTGATTCCATGTCTTTGCTAAGGACCTGAGATTTTCAATTAAGATCTGATTTGAAATTCTAGCTAGGGCAGTTACTTGCTGTGGGACCTGGGGCGTGGATCCTAGCATATCTGAGCCTCTGTTTTCTCACATAAAATGAAGCTGAAAATAATGCTTCCTACCTTGCAGGGCGGATGTAAGAAATAGTTTGTCAGGGTATACAAGGATAGTTTGTAAAATGTTCTATACATGTTAGCTGCTGATTTGGTTTGGTTGGTTTGGTTGGTTTGGTTTTATGACTATTAACTACTTTTGTTCATTAGCAAGTTGTGTTCCCACCTGGTCAGCCTACAGACCAGCCTAGGCCAATAGTCCCTGTACATCTCCCTTCCCCATTTCAACTAAACAGCCTATGAGGGGGAGACTTCCATATTCCATTTTTTTAAAACATAAAATGAGTGTTTACATAAAATCAACTTTGCCATTTTATTGATTTTGGAAAATAAAAGCTATTTCAAGCCAAGTATATAGAACTAGACATAAGGTATATTTGTAAGAAAAACCACGGGCATGGCATTATTTTATTCTACTATCTTTTTCTCTCTTCTCACTTACAAAAGGTTTTGAGAAAGCTTGAAATATAAGGCACAAATGTGATGAAACTGAAAATCATTAAAATGAGTAAAAGGCAAAAGAAAATAAAAGCAGATCTACACTAATAGGAATTTCTACAGCTTAATATAAAACTAAGCACTGGAGTGCTGCAGCCGCTGCCCCCGATTCCGGATCTCAGTGCCGCCTGTCCCGGACGACCACCTAACGTGCATTCCCGATTCCTTTTGGTTCCAAGTCCAATATGGCAACTCAATATGATAAGGATCAGCTGATTCATAATCTTCTAAAGGAAGAACAGACTCCCCAGAATAAGATTACAGTTGTTGGGGTTGGTGCTGTTGGCATGGCCTGTGCCATCAGTGTCTTAATGAAGGACTTGGCAGATGAACTTGTTCTTGTTGATGTCATCGAAGACAAATTGAAGGGAGAGATGATGGATCTCCAACATGGCAGCCTTTTCCTTAGAACACCAAAGATTGTCTCTGGGAAAGACTATAGTGTAACTGCAAACTCCAAGCTGGTCATTATCACGGCTGGGGCACGTCAACAAGAGGGAGAAAGCTGTCTTAATTTGGTCCAGCATAACATGAACATCTTTAAATTCATCGTTCCTAATGTTGTAAAATATAGCCCGAACTGCAAGTTGCTTATTGTTTCAAATCCAGTGGATATCTTGACCTACGTGGCTTGGAAGATAAGTGGTTTTCCCAAAAACCGTGTTATTGGAAGTGGTTGCAATCTGGATTCAGCCAGATTCCGTTACCTGATGGGGGAAAGACTGGGAGTTCACCCATTAAGCTGTCATGGGTGGGTCCTTGGGGAACATGGAGATTCCAGTGTGCCTGTATGGAGTGGAATGAATGTTGCTGGTGTCTCCCTGAAGACTCTGCACCCAGATTTAGGGACTGATAAAGATAAGGAACAGTGGAAAGAGGTTCACAAGCAGGTGGTTGAGAGTGCTTATGAGGTGATCAAACTCAAAGGCTACACATCCTGGGCCATTGGACTCTCTGTAGCAGATTTGGCAGAGAGTATAATGAAGAATCTTAGGCGAGTGCACCCAGTTTCCACCATGATTAAGGGTCTCTATGGAATAAAGGATGATGTCTTCCTTAGTGTTCCTTGCATTTTGGGACAGAATGGAATCTCAGACCTTGTGAAGGTGACTCTGACTCCTGAGGAAGAGGCCCGTTTGAAGAAGAGTGCAGATACACTTTGGGGAATCCAAAAAGAGCTGCAATTTTAAAGTCTTCTGATGTCATAGCATTTCACTGTCTAGGCTACAACAGGATTCTAGTTGGAGGTTGTGCATGTTGTCCTTTTTATCTGATCTGTAATTAAAGCAGTAATATTTTAAGATGGACTGGGAAAAGCATTAACTCCTGAAGTTAGAAATAGGAATGGTTTGTGAAATCCACAGCTATATCCTGATGCTAGATGGTATTAATCTTGTGTAGTCCTAAACTGGTTAGTGTGAAATAGTTCTGATGTACCACTGCCGATTCTGTACATGCTGCATTTGCCCCTTGAGCCAGGTGGATGTTTACTGTGTGTTATATAATTTCCTGGCTCCTTCACTGAACATGCCTAGTCCAACATTTTTTCCCAGTAAGTCACATCCTGGGATCCAGTGTATAAATCCAGTATCGTATGTCTTGTGCGTAATCGTTCCAAAGGAGCTTATTTTGTGAACTATATATATCAGTAGTGTACATTACCATATAACATAAAAAGATCTACATATAAACAATACAACCAACTATCCAAGTGTTATACCAACTAAAACCCCCAATAAACCTTGAACAGTGAAAAAAAAAAAAAAACTAAGCACTAAGGTTACTGACTCAAATCAAAAGGGAAAGGTGGTAAGTGGCTTTTTCCAATGTAAGCAAGCCTCAGAAGGGAGAAAAGTTATTTCCCAACACCAAATTCTGGAAAAGACTTTTTCACAGGAGTCTTCATATGACTGATTTTGAACCTAGTAATTACCATCAAAGGTTTCCTAAACATGATCACTTTTTATTGATTATTGACCCATTCTGTTCGATGGAAAAGGAGGTTTGCTATTTGATATAAAATCTTGGCAACTCCTGAGTCATCATATATCTCACTGTAATTTATATTTTCAGCAACAAACTTGCACAAGTTTTATAATGACTTTACTTAGTTTGTTATAATTAGTTAAGATATATTGAATTCTTGTTATGAGTTAGGCTAAGCCCTTTATCTGCTTTGGTTCATTTAATCCTCCCAAAAATCCTACCATACAGGGATTATGATTTGACTCATTTTACACCTGGAAAAGCCGAGACTTATGGAGGTAAAGAATTTTGCGCAAGGTTACACAATTTGCAAGTCATCCTGGAGTTTAAACTTGACGCCAGCTCCAGATTATCTGCCTCACCACTCACCACTATGTAAGCCTGCCTCACACTTTCAGGCAGACCACATAAGGACTACAACGATTATCAAATGAACACAAAAATGTATTGGATTTGATCAGAAAAGTAGGTTGCCAGAGAACACAAATTCTATACTGTGACAAAGAGAATTTATTAGAAGTTTATGGAGAAAGAAAGGGATTTTATTTCTGGTCTGCTAGTACTGAGACTGGAAGGCCAGCCAGGGCACCTTACAGGAAAGCATGAATTTCATCTGAAAGTTGGGTCAGAAGCCCACGAAATTCCACTTTGCTTCCACAGACAGTTAAGTAGGCCTTCCCCTGGGCTACCAGATTCTCAGAGGGTTGGTGCCCTTTCCCATCTTTGATTCATGATCTTTCCCCACAATGTGGTTACGTCAACAACTTGACAAGCAAGTCATTTTGCCTGTCCTGGCACAGCACAAAGTGCTGTGTACACTGTTAACCAGCTGTAAATGCCCAGTGATTTTAATGGACACTGGTTCAGTTCCCCCATCTGTAAAATGAAAACTCTGTATGAATGAGAAATAGATCACTGGGCTTTAAAATTCTAAAATTATGTCATCCTGTGGTCCAGTCTGTCTCTTACAGAATAGAAAAGTTTAACAAATTTCCTCAAATCAAAGCAAAATATTATATTATACAGGAAACAACCTAAAGTCAAATACCTCTCTTCTTTCACCTGCTCTTGTTGAGACTTATTTTGATACAGGAATTATGTACATAGACTCTGGGTACTTCTCATTTATAAACTGTGTGTACTGGACAAGCTATTTAAGCTTAGTGTCTCAGTTTAGTCATCTGTAAAATGAATATAATAATACCTACTTCATAAGATTGGTATGAATTATAAATGAGTTAGTAGCTATAATGTGCGAAGAGCTATGCTGACAACCTAGTAAGTAATCAGTAAGTGATAGCCCTTAGCCGTCTGTCTCTAACTCAACTCTCCCATTTTTCTCAAGCTAATATGCTTACTATATACATTTTCCAGTACCCTGTCCTTTATAGCTATGACTTATCCTAACCTGACACACAGAACATTCCTTTCACATTTCAAGCCCACCAAACTATTTCTCTTCGGCCACTCCAAAAGCAACTGGAAGAAAAAAAAAAAAAAACTTTTATGAGACTTCTCAAGATGAGAGGACTCAGATAACTACTCTGAATTTTAACTTCAACACAACTTCGACTCCTTCACTTGCTTGCAAATACATTTACCCTTCATATATGTTGCAAAGCACTTATTTTAGAAGGCGCCCATTTGCAAATATTGTTTGAGGCCAGTACAATAGTGGATTGGTTTCCATTTTGGTCAAATTTTGGTTTTACATGCATTTATGAGGATATTAGATAAAGCAGTACACTACAGTGGAAATAAACCTGCAGTATGTGATTGTCTTAAAGCAGAGGAAAAAAAACAAAATTTTATCTGAATAAGGAGTAAAATGTGTTGTGGCTATGATTCTATCATTCAAACGTGCTGTCTCTGTAATACAGAAGTCATCTTTAACTTTTCTAACCATCTTACTCTCTGGCTCTAACTATGCCAAGTCCTATTAACTCTTTCTTCCTAAATCTGTCTCTGGGATGCACTTGGAGTATATCGTATGACTTTCTCACAGCATCTCTTGCAGTCTGTTTCATATTAAAGTTATTTATGCATATGCCTGTCTTCCATACTAGATCTTTTAGACTGAGGCCGTGTAACCTGACTTGTCTTTGTATTCCTAGCAGCATTTAGCATGTGTGCACAGGCACATACACACACACATGCACACACATACACACACACATATACAAGCATGACACTGGTTCGCTCTTCTGTGCTTTTTTCATTGCTGTTCCTTTTGTCCCAAAGGCCGTCACCCCCCACTTTTTCTACCTGGTGACACCTTTCTCATCCTTCATTGGCTAATTCCAGTTCCCCACTCAGACTCACACTCCTGCAGGGTTCCATTTGCCATATGACAGTGATTATCTCATGGCATTAGGGTTCATTCCATACCCCTCTGCTTTCCTCGTCTGATTGTGAACTCCCTGAGGAACAGAAGCATATCTTCCTCATCCTTCTATCCCTGACAGCGCCCATCATAGAGTCTAACACACAAGAGGCAATCAAAAATTCTTTTGGAAACTGAACTGTGTCACTTGAATCCTTAGGACCAACTTCAGGACTAAATGCCTCCTTTAAACAATTACCCTGGTTTTCTCAGATAACTTCCCCAAAGAGTACTAAGGAGAGTTTACCTATTCCTATATGTCACCCTATGGCCTCTACCTATGAACACTAGGCTGGGGACAAAAACTTGAGTATGAATCCATAGGACACTCGCACTGAAAAATCTGACCTCACTGTGGGTTGCATGGCCCTGTGACAAAGTGAGAAAAGAAGGAAAAAGACCAAGTCTAACCATCATATAAAAGCAGAAGCTTAAGAAATACCACAAAATGAACCACATGTTGATTTCCAGTAAATAAATGGTGACCCTGCTGAGAGGAGCCCAAGATTCTGCTCCATGGCACAAAAGGGGCTTAGAAGCCCCGAGGAATACGTGCTCATTAATTACATGGATCTTCCTGGAACACTGGTCTCTCTGCCCCACAGGTAGCTTCAAATCCCACTCCTAAAAGGTCTTCAGGAGGAAGGCCATGACTAATTCCACAAGAACAGAAGCTGTTACCCTGACCTCTGTTTAATGTGCACTGCAATTTTAAAAGCTGCCCAAAAGACATTTGACAAGTGAATGGATGATTTTGTAATTCTTTTCTCTCATGAAAATAAAAGATTTTGTAAAGTGGGTGGCATTTCCACCCCCTTCTCTATTTCATTGAATTAAAATGGCTTCAGTGTTTTTAGAAAGCACTCCTCTTAAAATGCAAATTTATACCATTTTCTGCATTCGTAGGATTACATGCTCTGCTTAAAATCCACACTCCGCTTCAGTTACACACACGTAATTCTTTCTGACCTAGATGGAACAGAATACTCATAGCAAATTGAGAATACAGATCAGGACTGAAGGCCAAAGAAAGCCAGCTAATGGTCTGCATATCATCCCCAAATACAGGATACAGGATTCTTGGGGACTTTTAAAAAAAAATTGTGCATCCTTTTAAAAGGAAAATAAGCTCTTCTTTCATTTCTTATTACAGTCCAGGAAAGATCAGGATCTAAAGGGGGAGTTTGTAATATTGAGAGACACATGTGGAAATCGCTTCCATGATGGCAATTTCCTGAACTGCTTTCCAAAGTTCTTTTTTGGCTTAAATAGTCCATGGAGCCCTTTTAAGATTTTATACAAAGAAACTGATCAGTTTCATAATGTTGTGATGAAATTAGAGTCCATATTGCTTAACTGGAATGACTATACACAGTAGCTATTCTTCATTTATAGATTGGCTGTAATTGTCTGGGGGAAAATCACCTCTCCAGGGGACCTAAAATGAAGCAGAAAGGTCATATAGTAAGGACAGACATTTGAACCTGATTTACAGTAATTTGAAGGTCTGAGGAAATATTCTGAATCCCTGATTGTGAGTCCTGTTCTATTCTGACATTCAGGGAAGTAGTTTTGGTGAAAGCACATCTGGTTTTCTCTCTCCATATTTAATGGGGGCTAAATACATTTGCATTCATTAAACCCAGGAACCTGTGGGTTCAAGAAGCCCATGTATGATGTGTCTTGGAATACCAGTGTAACTTTACATTTGACAAAATTCCTGGTACTTTATCCAATCCTAGAACTTTTTTTGACTTGGAGGCAAATAAATCTCATATCAGTTCTCTGGTCACGAATAAGTATAAATGAAAGTATCTAAGAGACGTTTCTCCATTTGAAGACTGAGTCGTCTCACCCATGATGGCCTCCCTGCTGTGGAGAAGAAGCATATTTTGGTTTTGGTGACTATACAGAGTCACCAGCTTTAAGCAATTCTGCTCACCTGTAGGGAATTTCTCTCCTACTGAGTGAAAGAAGAGAGGAATTTCTGTTAGAATGATGATATATCCATTAGCAATTAGGATTTCCAAGGCAGCGGTCATGAAATTATGGGCAAACAGGGTCACATATGACTCATGGGTCATTGGACACTTTTGCTTTTGTGGCCCCTTCCACATATGTATGTATATATGCAAAAATACACATATATGTACATACATACATGTATGTATATGCATACAATTTGAGCATCCCAAATCTGAAACTCCAAAATCCAAAAAGCTTCAAAATCTGAAACTTTTGGCACATCAACATGATATTCACAAGAAAGGTTCATTGGAACATTTCAGATTTCAGATTTTTGGATTTGGAATGCTCAACTGGTAATTATATAATGCAAATATTCCAAAATCAAAAAAAAAAAAAATTGAAACCCAAAACTTTTGGCCCCAAGCATTTCAGATAAGGAATACTCAACCTGTATAAACATACACACATATGTAATTATATTTTATAACTGCATTGGTATACACATGAATATGCTAATATTGTTAATATGGTCTGGTTCTGTGTCCCTACCCAAATCTCATCTTGAATTATAGTTCCCATAATCCCCATGTGTCATGGGAGGGACCTGGTGGGAGGTCATTAAATCTTGGAGGTGGTTACTCCCATGCTGCTGTTCTTGGAAGGGCATGTTTGCTTCCCCCTTCCACCATGATTGTAAGTTTCCTGACGCTTCCCCAGCCATGTGGAACTGTGAGTCAATTAAGCCTCTTTACTTTATCAATTACCCAGCCTTAATAGCAGTGTAAGAATAGACTAATACAGTAAATTGGTACCAGGAGTGGAGCACTGCTGTAAAGATACCTGAAAAAGTGGAAGTGACATTTGAACTGGGTAACAGGAAGAGGTTGGAACAGTTTGCAGGGCTCAGAAGAAGACAGAAAAATGTGGGAAAGTTTGGCAGTTCCTAGAGACTTGTTGAATGGCTGTGACCAAAATGCTGATAGAGCTTGCTAAATACAATGAAGTCTAGGCTGAGGTGGTCTCATATGTAGATGAATAACTTGTTGGTAACTGGAATAAAGGTCATTCTTGCTATGCTTTAGCAAAGAGACTGGTGGCACTTTGTCCCACCCTAGAGATCTGTGGAACTTTGAACTTGAAAGAGATGATTTACAGTATCTGGCAGAAGAAATTTCTAAGCACCAAAGCATTCAAGAAATGACAGAGCATAAAAGTTTGGAAAATTTGTAGCCTGACCATGCAGTAGAAAAGAAAATCCATTTTCTGAGGAGAACTTCAAGCCAGCTGCAGAAATTTGCATAAGTAACAAGGATCCAAATGTTAATTGCCAATAGGGAAACTGTCTCCAGGGCGTATCAGAGACCTCGGTAACAGCCCCTCCCATCACAGGCCTGGAGGCCAAGGAGGAAAAAAAGGGTTTTGTGGGTTGCGTCCAAGGTGCCTCAGGACTTGGTGCCTTGTGTCCCAGCCACTCCAGCTATGGCTAAAAGGAACAAAGTTACAGCTCACACCATGGCTTCAGAGGATGCAAGCCCCAAGCCTTAGCACCTTCCACATGGTGTTGATCCTACAGGTACACAGAAGTTAAAAATTGAGGTTTGAGAACCTCTGCCTAGATTTTACAGAATGTATCAAAATGCCTGGATGTCCAGGAAGATGTTTGCTGCAGAGCCAGAGCCCTCATAAAGAACCTTTGTTAGGGTAGTGTGAAAGGGAAATGTGGAGTTGGAGCCCCCATATTAAGGAGTCCCTACTGGGGCACTACCTAGTGGAGCTGTGAGAAGTGGGCCACTGTCCTCCAGACCCCAGAATGGTAGATTTATAAGCAGCTTGCACCATGCACCTGGAGAAGACACAGACACTCAACACCAGCCAGTCCATTAAAGCAGCTAGGAGGGGGGATGTAACCTGCAAAGCCACAGAGGTGGAGCTGCCCAAGACCATGGGAACCCACCTATTACATCAGCACCATCTGGATGTGATACATGGAGTCAAAAGAAATCATTTTGAACTTTTAAGTTTTAATGACTGCCCTATGGGATTTTGGACTTGCATGGGGCCTATAGCCCCTTTGTTTTGGCAAATTTGTTTCATTTGGAATGGGTATAATTACCCAATGCCTGTACCCCCATTGTATCTAGGAAGTAACTAACTTGCTTTCTGTTTTACAGGCTCATAGGCAGAAGGGACTTGCCTTATCTCAGATGAAACTTTGAACTTAGACTTTTGAGTTAATGCTGAAATAACACTTTGGGGAACTGTTGAGAAAACATAATTGTGTTTTGAAATGTGAGAAAGACAAGATTTGGGAAGGGCCAGGAGCAGAAAGATATGTCCCCACACAAATCTCACCTTGAATTGTAATCCAAATTGTAATCCTCACATGTTGGGGGAGGGATCTCGTGGGAGGTTCCCCCATGCTGTTTTCATGACAGTGAATGAATTCTGATGAGATGATAGTTTTATAAGGGTCTTTCCCCCTCTCTTTTCTGCACTTCTCTCTCCTACCACCAGGTAAAGAAGGACATGTTTGCTTCCCCTTCCATCATGATTGTAAGTTTCCAGAGGCCTCCCCAGCCATGCAGAACTGTGAGTCAATTAAACTTCTTCCTTTATAAATTACCCAGGCTCAGGTATTTCTTCATAGCAGCATGAAAATGTACTAATACAATTGTATATCAAAATATTCTCTTCAACCTAAAAGCTCACTTTTTTCTTCTGATTTTAAAATAATTTGAGATATTTTCATAGAACTTTAAAAGTATTGTGAGCCCTAGGCACTATGACTACTGTGTCTACTGGGTAAGTTGACCCTGATGGCACTTTTTCATTTAGATGGTTCCAGTTCTCAAATCTCATCCCTGGCATTAACTGAATGGAGCCTTAGTTTCTTTCTGTGTGAAACGACAAGACTTAGATTTCTTAATCTATATTATTTCATCGGCCTTCCCCCAACACCATGAGGTATCATCTTTTTTACTTTCCACGGGCTCAGAGATTTTAAGAGATTGCCTTGAATTGTCTCAGCTGGGAACTGACAGCATTTCTTGGGAAAGGGAAGGGAATGAGAACCAATATCTGCCTATTTTAGGCATTTCACACACACAATCCACCATTTAATTTCCAACTACCCTGCAGGGTAATGTCTGAATTTTCCATCCAAGCCAATCAGCTAATAGAGAGCTTGGCCAGGGCATAGGTGGCAGTAGAAAAATTTGGGAAAATCTGATAATAATACTAAGTCCAAAGTGCGGGAACAAAGCTCCAAACAAGAGGCAAAGTCAAGGACCTCAAGCCAGAGAGAAAATGGAGTGAACTAGGAGCTTGGGGAAAAAGAGAAGGATGATGACCTGCTGCTGCAAACAGGCCAGCATGCCCAGGGACCCACTTTCCTGGCTGTCATAAAGATATAAAGAGAAAAATCAGAATGGATAGCTAGAATATGTCATCTTCATTTTATAGTTGAAGATCTGAGGCTCATAGTGCTAAAGTAATCTCGGGTCACACAGGTAGGAAGTGGAAAAACTGTGTATGACTCCTAATGTCACGTTCACTCACAGAACAGACATCTACGTAGAGGCCACATCTCCATTCTGAGTTTTTTCAGTGGCCTCCTAAAAAGATACCCCAATCTTGAGCATGACCATTGAGAGCAAGGCACTGCCTGAGATCTTGCCAGATTGGTTTCCGTTAACACACAGTCTCATGCGTATCCCCAAGCTCATAAAGAAAACATGCAATAGCAGAGTCCTTGCCAACATTCTATGCTGAATGAATACACAGAATATGGAAAGAGATATGTTTCCCTTTTTACATCTTTTCAAAGAAAAACTTGGAGAAAATGGAGTCCTAAAGAGACAGAGAAACCTGACCATTCAGTCTACAAAGAGAGTAAAAGGGGGCCTACAGCATTTTAAGTCATCTATGTATTATGTGTTTGACATTTCCCAATCAATGGAAGCCCTCAGGATCCCCATTTCTGTTAAAGAAACTAGCTCTAATACTGGCTGGAGGGGAATTGTCTGAATGAATCCATTTCAGCTACCTCCCTCCAGCCAGCTTCTCATAGTCTGAGTGGCCAGCCACCTGCCCAAAGCGCAGAAGGCAGAGCGCTGCAGGGAAGGTGATTAGGATGGGCTGGCCCAGAGATGACAGCCATGCAGAACTATAGCACAAAAATTAATCATATAAGGTCTCTTTGATTCCTGCTAGCAACTGATTTTAGGAATGAAGTTCAGTTACCAAAAACTACATCTAGCCCATACTTATTCTTTTATGCAGTCTTCCTATGGGTCACTCACATACCTGGAATGACTTTCATTATAGTTTCATAACCATCTGGGAGTGTATCACTTGATTAATTCCAGCATTTAATTGCAAACCCAAGCAGAGAGACGCTTTTTATCATATATCTACACACTCGAACTCAGCTAACATGTAAGCAATATAGCTTAATCACTTGAGAGCTACATCCCACCTGTAAATACATAGATACATTTTTCTCAAGTCAAACAAACCCCTGGAGCCTGGTGAGAGCTATGTTGAGCCAAAAGAAGACATAAAGCCACATTCTCAACTGCTATCAGGAAGAGTGGTGGGTTCTAGTGTGGGTCTCAGCACTCCTTTCCTTGCCATGACTGCCTGTTGAATATGGTCCCAGTAGAAAGCAAGGAGAACAGTACACTACCACTGCAATGTCATTATGAGAGTCCACAGCACCCACACGCAAGACCCCATGAGACTTTGAAAAGTTAGCCCCAGCCCTATCTCCTGTCTCTCTGAAGGACAGAACCCAAGTGGTCCCACAAACCAGACTTTGCAACTCCCTTGAAATCTGACACTCATTTACTTAAGAATTTATTATACATCTGCTAGCGTATGTATGTCTCAGCTTTGGCTTTTCATCAGGAATACATGCTGGGAACACTTAACTGCACTGACATCCACATAAAATAGTAAGGAGTCCACCACCAAGATCTACACGGTCTTCCCAACACAGTTGGCCTACATCTGCTCAACACGCTTGACGCTGTGTTTACTTGATGCTCAGGCTGAGATCCAGAGTCTAACAGGCCATCTGATGCCCCCATTAACTTTTCATAAGGAAAGCCCATAAGCATGCACTCATGAATTTGGGAAGAAAGAGAAATCGAAGTCATGGTTGACAACATAGGAAACCTTTACATGTGTCATGATTGCTCTCCCTGGCATCCATCTCCTGAGCAGGGGATTCTGGGGTGTCACATTTTTAAGGAGTCCATTTTCACAGCGTGCTTCGGCATCTCAGAAAGCTCTCTCAGGGAGCAAAGTCAATCCTAGGTCACTATTTCAATGTAGTTTCCTTTGTACTAAATCCTACTTTCAAGAAAATTCCTGCTATGGTTCACTGGTGTTTAACCTATCATATAATATCCAGGTTTACTGTGTTAGAAAAAGCAGAACAGTATTAAGCTTTTCCCACAAGCCTGTGATTGCATTTGACCTAGTAACCTGTATTAGATTAACATTTATTCTACAACTGCACAGCAAGCCCTGCACCTTGGTGAGCTGCAGTTTATAGAGGACACTAACCATTTTTACAAGTGGAACAGGAAAAGGGAATTGAATCTGAGGGAGTAATTCCAAGCAAGTATGTTGCTGCAGCAGTTAAATTGTTTATACGAGGAGTAGGGGAATTACTTCTGACTGACCTCTCTTTTTATCTGCTTAAAAGACAAAGTGCAGGTCTCCATAGCCAGGGCAAACTCTGGGGAATGCAGCTTTAAAATGTATAGGAGCCATACGGCCCCCACCATCCACCAATAAGCAGTGGCTTCAAAGGCAAGGGAGCACAGATGTAAACAAAGTTACTGGAATTAGGATGTTTTCACAGTAGCCAGGGTCCAAATGTTTCTCCTGTCAGTCACCTCCAAGCAGACCCTCCAGGTCAGGTGGGACAGAAGTGAAACACAAGTTCAAAATGAGAACAGGCTTTTCCATCATGGGTATTTTGATGGAATGGCTTCTCGATTTTCCTTGGCCACAGCTCAGTATGCAGTGGACTCATTAAGGAACATGTCAGGCTTTGAGGGAGACTGAAGAATGACAAGGGACCTGACAAGGCATCTGTTTGGGACCAAGACAAAAAAGCTGAATCCACGAGGAAGTAATTACCAGGAAATAAAAATCAGAACTCTCTGAGCATCCACCCAACATAGCAATGGGAGGAGGTCACCCCACATTATACAGCATATGTAATGAAATCCAATTTAATCTTTCAGTGAACACTGGATTCACGAACACACCTGCTGTGATGGTCGGGGAGTGTTCCTCCTAATGGAGTCAGAGGGAAAGCTGAAACTAGATTATGGGCTCATCCAAGAAAGCCCAATTGTTTCTTGAAATGAAGCAAACAACAAAGCAATGAAAAAAGAGCAGTGTCCTAACACTTGAAAAGTACACAAAGACAGTGCTAATGTATTCCTCTTCACATCCAGGCGACCATATCCCCTCCCATGGAAAAAGCTGTGATATGATTGCTTCACAACTCCAGGATATTTTTTGTCTACTTCACATGGTAATTTGGTTACTTAGTTTTCAATGGAATCTTCCAGAAGTTTCTGAGTATTCATTTGGGCTCAGAAAAATACAACTATCCAGCCTCCTTCCCAGATATATTGTATCAGAGTCAGCCAGGATGAAGCACCAGCCTCAGCAGGTTTGACCGCTCTCCCAGGTGATGCAGATGAATACTCTCAGTGGAGGACCAATGTTCTAGAACCCATGGAATGCGAAAAAGCATCCAAATGAGGGTCTGTGGAAGAGGTGTCAACTAGAGCTCAGTTGCAGCTGTTTAGACCCAGCAGCACAGCAAAAGCTGACCCTGTTTTATTTAGGAATCAGCTCAATTAAAGGTTGATGAAACATTCACCCCTACACTGCAATCAATAGGTGCAATTCTGCAGCTGTCAATGTTGTGTGGTAACTTGGAGGCTGCTGACCCTCCAAGATTTTCTTCCCATTGTCTATGGGGGGAGCTGGGAGTTGGAGATTTCGCTTTCAAAGCTGTCACTACTTAGTCCCCCTTTACCCCAAATCTAAGATTTGGCAGGCCTTTTTAAGCTACTTCATTCAGAACAACAGGAAGATATTTCTCCAATTCTATATAAGGAGCCTAAATAACTTCTATAGCCAGACACCCAGAAGGGGTTGTTTTTTTGTTCTTGTTTTCTTTTCTCTTTGAGGGGCAGGGAAAGCGTAAGGACAAGACAGGGGAGTTCAAGGAAGGAGAGGAGAGAGAAATAAACAAGGTGCACCTGGGAATTTTTAAAAGCAGCAACGAGTGAGTTCTGAGGCAGGATAGGGCTGTAATCTGCCCTCGGGATGCCACCTATGAACAGTCCTGGACATAGAGAGACAACTGTTCAGCTGAAGCAACACTTGTCAATACAATGACCACTGGGCTGAAAACTCAGTGCATGCAAATACCCTACTTTTAAGCCCCTCTATTCAAGTAGGTGAATAGGAGGAGATTCCAGACAGCCAAACATAAAGAAAGTTAAATGCAAAGGATGTAGTATGGTCCTGGTTCCATCCCTCACCTGCCACCACTCAAAGAGCCTTAGCCTTATACTCCTACCTGGGGTGTTCAGAGCGACAGACTAGGATATGAGACAAAGAGGGTGCTTCTCAGGGACAGATAATTCTGCAGTCAACAGGCTAAAGGAGCTCTTTTCCCCAAATTCAACTTAATCCCAGGCATTTAAATACTATAGGCAACTCATGCTAGTTTACCCTCTGGGGAAAATGTGGGAGAAAAAATTTAAAGACATGAGCATTGGTGATAGAACAGAGAGACAGAAACCTTTTTGAAGTAATTGTTTAAAGCTATGTCCTTTCAGAAACACAATGAAGATGGACTCCTAGGTATACCTATGTGCCACACACAGGTAAATACAGGCAAATATCCATCAACACCTATATTTATAGATGTAATATTTTACCCAGATATACCCATGTTTACACAATTATGCAGTAGGTAAGTGATAATGGTGGTATAGCATTAAAGAACAGAGAATCTCAGAATTCAAATTAGAAAAGACTTTCTAGATTATCTAATGCAACCCCTTCAATTTACAGAGGAGGAAATTGAGCCTAAGAGAAATAAGAAGTAACTTGCCCAAGGTCACACACCACCTCTGAGTGACTGAGTCTGGGTTGGAAACCCCCTCCTTGCTGCCTGCCTGGTGTTCATCCCAAAGTGCCACATGGACTCCATGATGAAAACATGGGCTCTAAAACCTCCCTGTCAGTGCTAATGGTGAGTCACAATGCATCCAGAGGAGCCTCTCTATATGGCGTGCAGAATTTCAAGTTGTCTGCTGTGTGTAATGTGTCCATTTAGCCAGAGTCTCTAGTATTAATTACCTCTGTGAGGTACAATATGGCATCATGCGGCTTTGGAATCTGTACCCTTCATTAACCGTTTCCCCATTAACCTTGAGTGGAATCACATTCCTATTCTAACCGGTAAGATGTGTTCTATTTGTAAGCACTCCTATTTTCTCTTTGAAACCATTCTCATATTCTTATTTCATTGTAAATGGTCTTACTTGTAATAAAGTGCCATTGAACGTATTTACCATTTGCTCCTTAATTTTGTCCTCTTGGAAAGAGACCGATGTCAGCTACAACAGTAGTTAATATACCTTTGAGCACACACTGTGACCTTTCTCCGGCTCATGCCTGACTTCATTCTCAGATCTCATTAAACAGCAAAAATTATCTTTGGAAAGAGCAAAACCAGAAATGTGCAGGTTTTGTGCTCAGCTATAGAGAAGAATTTGATTTAAATGGCCTCACAATGGCATGCACATAGAAAATAGAAGGGAGGATGAAACTCCTGTTCTCTCTGCAAACTGGCCAGTGTTACATGCACTGACCTGGATGTAGAGAAGATCTGAGTGATTTTTTGTGCCTGCTGGTTCTACCTTGTTAGTTAAAATATGGGAAGCTCCCTGTGGATATATAAGCTTGTTACCAGGTGGTTCAATCTATGAATGAGCCTTTGGAAGTTATCATCCCCCTAACAGCCCTGAGGGAGTGGGAGAGAGAAAAAGGGATTTTTTTGACGAGCAGAGTAAGAAGGTTCAAGGTTGAAAAAGATCAAGGAATCAAGAAAATCAGGTTTGGGAAAGATACTGCAGACACCCTGAGTCAAATGTGGTTTTCCAAACACCAGGGGTGGGAGAAGGTAATCCTAAAAGCAAATAAAGGAAACCAAAGGTGGAGATATGTTGGGGAGGAGGAGATCAAAGACAAGTTTACCAAGAGGCCACCCCATCCTTGGGCCTTGACCCTGAGCTAAGAGGAGAGGGTGGGGCTAGAGATTCGGCTCAGAGTGACTGAAATATCCAAGTTTTTCTCAGTTCTATCAACCTCCCAGTTTTAGCATCTGACTCACTGATTTCTCTCCATCATTCTCAGATTCTCCACCTAGGTGGCCCTTCCAAGCCACTGGCCTTTTACTTCCTTGACCTCTGGTTGTTAAGGATAATTTTCCTCTATCCGTTACAGTCAAACACTCCCACGCTCATACCCTAGACTAATGATCCTCAACTCTAGCCACACATCTGAATTATCTGAGACAGTGTTTTAGTTTGTTGTTGTTGTTGTTTTAACCACAACATGCAGGGACTGTACCAGAACAATTGTAGTCAGAATCTCTGAAAGTGAAGACAGTCATCAGTATTTTTTGCCAGCTCCCCTGGCAACTTTAATATATAGCCAGGGTTGAGAATCACTGACCTCAATATTTGTTATTATCAATAACTGCATCCATCATACATTTTCTGTTTTAAGAACCTCTACTCTCCAAGGATGTTCTCCCAATTTTCAGCTTATTCGCTGTAGTACCCCAATCCCCAACATCCCTTGACTCCATTGGGACTTCCTACCTACATACTCTGCCATGTTTTCAATCTATCCACCCTCCTCACATCCTCATTTCCTTCTTCATTTGGCTTAGAGTCCCTGTTTCCATCATCATCTCTCCCTTGTATACCCACAAATGCCATGTTCCTTTCTCCCTCTGTTAGGGCTGCCTGACCACACCCCAAGCCAGGTTTGCATTAATCAAGAACTTACCAAGAAATGGATAAAACCAAGAGAGAGCAAAGGGGGAGACATTCTAGAAGGGATTGTTCTAAAAGTGCAGGAAGGTAAAGGGAAAGCAATAAGGGATAGGGAAGCACCCCACGGCTAACAGCAGCAGGAAGCAGTTACCACCCCTAAGCCTGGAGGAATAAGAACAGGGATGGTTCCTGGGTCCTACAAAAAGCCACACCTACAGAAGAGGGCTGCTTAATAGAAGCTGGGGCTTCCTTGGAGGGTATAGTCATTGACAACCAGGGGCCACTGGAGAAGGAGTGGGAAAGTAAATATAAGCATCTCACTGCCTCCTGCCCTTCAATCTCCTGCCTGCCATCAGCCAAACCCAACCCAGCGGCCAAGGAAGGCATTGAATCATTCCATAAGCATGAGCCTCCCAGGGCACCAAACCAGATGAAGACGGATAAAGAATGGGTCAGAATGGGCATATGAAGAATACCCAACACATGATTAAATTTATCTTTCTGCTTATATCTCCATGGCATCCAAGCAGAGCTGGGAAACCTGCACAGCCATGCTGATTGATCTCTCGTAAGACTAATACTGCAGTCTTCATGGGGGCTTATAACATTACCCAGCAGCCATTCCATATTTATTGGTAAACTCACTTTCTCACCATCTTAGACGACCATCAGCTCCCTGCCCCACCTCACTGACTTTGCCTGATATTTTACTAACAAAATAGAACCAACCGTAACAGAACTCACTCATTTTCCCACCAAATCTATCCCACCCCTGTTCCTGTCTTCTTTACCAGCCTTCCTGACCCAAAGATGACCTGTCCCTCCTTTTATCCAAGGCCGATCTCTCCACTTATGTACATAATTCCATCCCCCTCACTACTCAGAAAACTGGCTTCTAAAATTAGCTACCTTTTCTCTCTCCTGCATCATAAAACAAAACAAGTTTCAAAAACTCTGCTTATACTCTCAGCCCCACTGATTTGCAGTTCCATGACTGTGCGGAGCACATTAATTACTTATTTGTTCTAACTGCATCTTGAAATGCTCTTTCTTAAGACACTTCATGGCTTACTGCTTCACTTTATTCAGGTCTCTGCTCATATCTCATTCATTCTTCTCTGACCATCCAATGATAATAGACTGTGCTCCTACCCTGCTGTTCTCCATCCTATTTACCCTGATTAAGTTTTCTTCATAGCAGTCACCACTAAGTGAAAATACTGTATCTATTTAGTTATGCTTTCATTTTTCTGCAGCTCCCACTAGAATCTACTAATAGCAAAGATTTCACAGGTCTCGTTTACTATAGTATCTTTAGTATTTGGCACAGTGTCTGATTTATGATAGAATTTCAATAGGAGATGACAGGGAGGGAGAAAAGAATAGAGGACTTAGGCACAGAGGCCTGGCTGGTGAGACTGTTTGCTTGTTGCCCCAGCGGAAATCAGGCTCACAAGATGAAATGGCTCAGGTCTCAGTACCTTAGGAATAGGTCTTTATCCAGAAGCTAGAGTATAAGCAAATATGGGAGAAAGGATGTATATAGTGAAAATTCCAAAGTCCTGACTTTAATCCTGTTTCTGGCACTCCTAACTGTACCACTTTGGGCAAGTTACTTTATCTCTCTGTGCTTCTATTTCTTTATTTGTAAATAAAGAAGGATTGAGGAAGGGAATAGATATAGAAATGTTTTGTAAATTTTAAAGCATTATGTAATTACCTCTTCAGAACTACCGGATTCCATTGATACTTTTTATTTTTCAACTCTTACATTTTCTTCTTATTTTCAGTTTAAATTGTTTCCTAGCAATAACATGGTCAAGATCATGACCCATCGCATAGGCATATGACATATGATATTATGGCATTAGTGTTTAGTAAGTCATCTAGGCATATGATATTATGGCATTAGTGTTTAATATGTCATTTAGTATCTATTTTCTGAGTTATGGGTGTTTCAATTCTCATGGCCCAGAAGTGTAAAAACTATATTTTTAGCCACAAATCTTACATAGACAAAGAAATAAAAATATGTAAGAGTGAGCTACCTTTCTTAAGTAGCCAAGTGAAGAATGGAATTTAGGTTAAACAGCCCTCGTTTTCCATTTCTTCTACCTATGCCCAGAAGTCTACGGCACTTAGGGCATGGTTTGAAATACCCTGGCTTACACATTGGGATTCTTTGAGCATCTAGACCAGCCCTTCTCAACTTGATATCCTCAAGGAGTTGCAGAGGCCAGTGGAAATTGGAATTATCCATATCTCAGAAAAGTAAATGCTGATAAGGACAGCAGTAATGTGCCAGCCACGAGATCAGGGGCTCTCAGGCTTCCCTCCTGAACCCTATGCCTGCCAATCTTGGCCACCTTTGTGGTGGATTCCAGGTTTGCAGACCTCCAAATAATAGCATAGTGTTCTATGATTCATTAAATACCCTTGAAGAGTCAGCTAGTTGTATCTCTATTCCATTCTTCCATGCTTTTTCAAAATAATAGAATCCACTATTTGTATCTTGGTATATTCCCAGTCTCCTCTGCAGCTATGCATTACCATCTAACCAAGTTCTGGACAGGGGAATATGAGCAGAAGTCATGTAATCAAATTCTAGGCTGTGTTCTTAGATGGTAACAGCCCTCTCTCCTCTTTCCTCCATCCTCTTATCTGGGTCATGGATATGGAGGAGCTACTTTGGACCATTTATTCTTATAAGGGAAACACACTAAAGATAAAGCAAAACAAAGCAGAAGTAGCTGGGTCTTTAGACAACCTTGTTGAACAGAGCTGCATGCCAGCCCTGGGCCTCCTACTTCCTGGCTATTATAGGAAGGAAAAATAAAGTCGATCTCACTTAAGTCACTTTTGTCTGGGGCCTCTGTTACATATGTAGTTGAACACTTATCCTAACTGATACGAAAAGTAAGGTCAGAATCAAAAGAGTGTCACCTCTCCCCGACTAGTCCTCCAGTCAAAACACTCAAGCCTGAAATCAGTGGGTGAATACAGTCCCAGGGAAAACACTGGGTGCTACCTCCCTCCAGCATTCCAGATCCAACCCTTCCTTCTTATCCTAAAGGGGGGAGCCATTGGGATAAGTCAGGGCTGACAGCCAGGCAGCTCCTCTCCGTTCTATCGTTTCATGCTCTACAAGCCTGATTGGTGCTGTCTACCTTCAGAACCAGTGATCATGGCCAGCCCACAGTGCCCCACATCCAAGGAGAGCTTTGGGAATATAAGCTATGATGAGGGTGGCTTCTAAAGGTGGCAGCTGAAACAAATCAGGGCCCCTGTTTCCAACTGTGCACAGCCCCAATGCCAGCCAGAAGATGGCAGTACCGCTCCCCATGTCTGGCATACCCACCCACTGCAGTCCAGTCCCAGGCCGCATCCTCCCGTACATTGTATCAGATACTGGCTCCAGAAGAGATTCCTTCCAGGGAAAAGTGTATAGGGAAATGTAATACATTTTAATTGAATTTTAGCACATTTTAAAATAATTATACTATGCTCTATAAAAGTTTTAGGTATCTATGTATGTATGTATTTATTTATTTATTCATTCAATCATAAGAGACGGGGTTTCACTCAGTCACTCAGGTTGGAGTATAGTGGTGTGATCATAGCTCACTGCAATCTCAAACTCATGGCCTTAAGTGATCCTCCCACCTCAGCCTCTCAAGTAGCTGGGACTACAGGCACTCACCACCATACCTGGCTAATTTTTTTATTTTCGTAATTTCTTTTTGCAGATGAGATTTCACTATGTTTCCCAGGCTGGTCTCGAACTCCTGGCCTCAAACAATTCTCCTGCCTTGGCCCTCCAAAGAGCTGAGATTACAAGCTTGAGCCATCACACCCAGCATATTTTTAAAAACCTTTGCAGCATTGTTTGATAACCATGGCATTTTCCTGGGACCATTCATTTGAATAGCTGAAATCTTGACCATATGTGATGTTCTATATCGGGTATGTGTGTGCCCCTAGACACTTAGTCCTCTCAGTTAAAAGGGGAAAGGAAAGGTCCTGAGCTGAATGCAGATGCTGGTGGTCAGATCAGCTACCCTTCACTTTCCCAATTCACTCTTTCGTGCACCTTGCTCACACCCACCTTGGAAGATTCCAGGGTGTTCTAGCTACAAGGAAACTTGAAGGTCATCAAACCTGGTGTTTTTTCCTGCTTTTTAAACAAAGTTATCCTTGACAAAAATGAAATCTTGTGTGGAATCCTAATATTTAAAACAAATAAAAGCAGAACTTTACTAGTATATATTTACTTTATGAGTTCAAATATGCTATATATATAATATAAAGTATATCATTGATGACTCTAAGACTGATTTGATGAATGTAAAAACTTTGAATAATTACAAACATATTATCCTCAGCATCCGATGTATTATGTTATTTTCACTTAGTAGCACAATATTTAGAAAACACCCATTCATCTAGCTGAGTAGTTGCAAATGGCAACAGTTTTGTTTTGTTTTAAAACAACTTGCCTTACAACTTGGATTTCTGTTCCACTAAATTTACCCAGAAGCTTGCAAGAAAAGTAGTAGGAAATATCTGTTTCAAAGTTGAATTGTTGGTAACACCTAATAAATTCTTGCTTTTCTGATCATAAAGTCAGAATGGATCATTCATTCCAGCTCTTGTGTGATGTTTTCAAGATGCAAGAGAGTCCGTTGTGGTGGTACAAACAAGTCTTATGAAATGAGAAGAGCATATGCAAAAAAAAAAAAAAAAAAAAAAAAAAAAAAAAGCTTGATCCGACACTTAACTGAGCCCATACAAATATATACTATGGTCACAAACTCACTTGTGCAACTTTGTATCAGTAGAGACATGCATCAGTCATGCTAGAATTTGAGAGACAGACTAGTGCAGAATATCAGTATTCTTCATCAAATGTGTGTACCCGGATGGCAGTTTTATTCTGATGTTCATTCCAAATGAAGCACATTTTAACACATCGATGTTCTTAGATATGTTAAAATGTGAAATAAAATACATCTGAATGTATGTTATTTTTTACAGTGTTTTCAATAGGAAAGATGTATTTTGCCAGAGAAAAATCAAATTAAAAGTTTCCAGAACTCCTAAAACTCCTCCATAGAGCCCCCTAAGTTTCCATGGAATTGAGTCTGAAAACCATTCCATGGAACTGAGTTTGAAATCAATCATGAAGACCATATAAGGATTCTTAGTCTAAACAGGCATGTCTGGTAGCCTAAGGCCACTCTGGAAGTTTGTGACAGAATCAAGACTAGGGCCTGGGTCTTCTGACTCCCATTCTAGGCTCTTTTCCACCAGACTGACCTGTTTGTCATAGAGGGATGTGCTATCACATCTCTCATCCAAGGGAAAGTTCCAGATGTGGCATCTGAGTCCTATGGTCCAAAAGGAGAACGTGTCCATCTAAATGGGCTATGACTATGACTATGAATGCTAAAGCTTTCATGAACTCTAAAATTAGGAAAAGTATAAACCCCGAATTTATGCCTTCGAATTAGGCTGTCTTAATTTATACCTTCTTCATTTATAAGTTGCTAGAGATGCGATGAGTAGGGTATGACCCCCTTGTAGCTCAAGTCCGTTGTTTTTTAATTCATGGTTTTCTAGGTTAGAACTTGATCTCCAAGCCAATTGGTGAGGGTTATAGTAATTTCCACAGGACACTGTATTAGTTTGGTAACATTCCCATAACAAAGCACTACAAATGGGACGGCCTAAATAACAGAAGTTTATTTTCTCACAATCCAGCAGGCTGGAAGTCCAAGATCAAGGTGTGGGCCAAGTTGGTTTCGTTCTAAGGCTTCTCTCCATGGCTTGCAGGTGGCCATCTTCTCCCAGTGCCTTCACATTGTCTTCCCTCTTCATGTGCCTGTATCCTAAGCTCTCTTCTTATAAGGACACCGAATACAGGGGATTAGAGCCCACCCTAATGACCTCATTTTACCTATTACGTCTTTAAAGGTGTTATCTCCAAATACAGTCACACTCTGGGTGACTGGGGGTCACTTTAACATATAGATGGGGGAGGTGGGGGTAAGGAGGACACAATTCAGCCTGTAACAAGGATAATGGTTGATTGGGGTTGCCAACCATAAAGCAATGGAGTGTAAGGACCAAGACGGGAGCACCTGTCAGTGATCTGATCACTCCATTCTCCTCTTCCTTCCCATTCTGGGCATGGTCTTCGAGATCCTAAGGGAAAGGCTGAAAACTATGTTCAAACACCCCCTAACTTCATGCTTCTGTGCAGGTTAGATATGTGGGGTTACAGAAAGGCAGATAAAATTGAAAACACCAGGATCGATTTTGGTACTTTTACTTTTTCTAATTTACCACTGTAGGCTTAAATAACTTTTAAAAAAAACTGGTTTGAGATTAAGAAGGGTATATTTTGAAGGTTTCCAAATACTCAGAATGCTAACAGGTTGGAGAGTTTGATAATCCATATACATTTTTAAATCTATGAAAATTTAGGCTTTTAAAATCAGCTTTTATTCATAATTCATAATTCATAATTGCAAAGATATGGAACCAACCTAAGTGCCCATCAACCAACAAGTGGATAAAGAAAATGTTGTCTGAATACACCATGGAATACTACTCAGCCATAAAAGAGAATAAAATAGTGTATCTCGCAACAACTTGGATGGAGCTAGAGGCCATTATTCTCAGTGAAGTAACTCAGGAATGAATAACCAAAGATTTTATGTTCTCACTTATTTTAAGTAGCAGCTAAGCTATGAGAATACAGGGGAATAAGAATGATATAATGGACTTTGGGGACTCAGGGCACAGGGAAGTTTGGAGAGGTTAAGGGATGAAAGACTACACATTGGGTAAAGTGTATACTGCTTGGGTGACGGGTGAACTAAAATCTCAGAAACCACCACTAAAGAACTTGTCCATGTAACCAAAAACCACCTGTATACTGAAAACTATTAGAATAAAAAGTTTTTAAAATCAGCTTTTATAAACAAACCTTAATTCTGTTGATAAACAAAGAGCCTTTAAAGTGAATACAAAGAGCAAAGGATCCTATTATAAAAATACAGAGAGCAACAACAGGCTACAAATGGCTAATCTATATATAAATGATGCTCAATATCACTCATTAGAGAAATGCAAATTCACTCAGAGGTTAAAACGGGATACCATTTTCTAGCCATCATTAGTAAAAAGATTTAAGTATTTATTTGACAACATGCAGTGTTAGAGAAGGTATGAGAAATCACACTGTTGACTGATAGATATATAATTCAGTGGGGAAATTTTGCAGCATTTGTAATCTAGAATCAGCAGCGAAGCTTCTAACATTTTCTGTGCTAGAGAAAAGGTTTGTGCCCAAACTGCTGAGATGAGTTTCTCCAGAATCATCTATCACTGAAAAGCTGTCTCTCCTCACAAATTAGGGCTTACTAGTGGACCATTTAAGAGAGCCTTTGAGGTTGAAGTATATTTATTTATAACATACTGCCTCAAAACTTTCAGTTGTTCTTAATGCCAAGTCAGTCAATAAAAAGAAACTTTGTTCTCGTGTAGTCATATATAACCTCACCTGGCATTTCTTCCTTTCAGATGCCTCCAGGATGAAGCCTCTGCCATGCCACCACCCCATTCCCACTGATCCACAATAGCCCAACCTCATCACTTTATACCCTACTACAGCCTCCACTGGTACAGCTGCCGATAGCTCCCTCTCTACCTTAGGCGGTGCCTCCCTGATTCATCATTTGTATTGGGTTATTTATTGCTTAAGAACCTTCAGTGTCTACCCATTACCTATTTCATCTCTTTCAAACTTCTCAAAGGACTCAGTAATATGGGCCCTCCAAACTCTATTTTCTATCACTTCTTTCAATGACGCTTACAATCTAACTAGTCACATTTCTCCTTTACCCAAAACCCATACTCATCTCCAACTCTATACGTTTGATTCTGTAGTTCCCCCACTTACAATTTCTTCCTGCCTACCTTCCCAAATGCTACTTCTCTTCCAAAGTCTAAAAGTGAATTCTTCTATTTATACTGAATGTTATTTAGTATTTTCCTGGTCCATAGTTTCCCCATGGCAAATAATACAAACAAATATTCATTGGTCTCACACTTGAATGCCAGTGATGCAGCAAACATTCTGATACACACTTGTGATTCAGAGAGGGACATGATGTGATGCTTGCTAGATGGAGAAATGGAAGAAAGGCACTATAGGCAGAAAGAACAGCATGAGCGATGGCACAGAGCCATGTGTATAGCTTATGCAGGAAGAAACAACTGGTGTAGATTCCAGATGGAGTGGGTCAGGAGGGGATGAACATTTTCACATGCAGTCAGTATGAGTTCCTCAAGTTGCTGTAACAGGCATGTGGCATGTGCCATTGAAGGAAAATATGAGCTGAGTATGGTGGAACATGCCTGTAGTCCCAACTACTTAGGAAGTTGAGGTGGGAGGATTTCTTCTATTATTATTATGATACTTTAAGTTCTAGGGTACATGTGCACAACATACAGGTTTGTTACATAGTATACATGTGCTATGTTGGTTTGCTGCACCCATTAACTCGTCATTTACGTTAGGTATTTCTCCTAAAGTTATCCCTCCCCCAGACTCCACCCCATGACAGGCCCAAGTGTGCGATGTTCCCTGCCCTGTGTCCAGGTGTTCTCATTGTTCAATTCCCACCTATGAGTGAGAACATGTGGTGTCTGGTTTTCTGTCCTTGCGATAGTTTGCTCAGAATGATGGTTTCCAGCTTCATCTGTGTCCCTGCAAAGGACATGAACTCATCCTTTTTTACGGTTGCATAGTATTCCATGGTGTATATGTGCCACATTTTCTTAATCCAGTCTATCATTGATGGACATTTGGGTTGGGTCCAAGTCTTTGCTATTGTGAATAGTTCCACAATAAACATGTGTGCATGTGTCTTTAGGGTAGCATGCTTTATAATCCTTTGGGTACATACGCAGTAATGGGATAGCTGGGTCAAATGGTATTTCTAGTTCAAGATCCTTGAGGAATCGCCACACTGTCTTCCACATTGGTTGAACTACTTTACACTCCCACCAACAGTGTAAAAGCATTCCTATTTCTCCACAGCCTCTCCAGCACCTGTTGTTTCCTGACTTTTTGATGATCACCATTCTAACAGATGTAAGATGGTATCTCATTGTGGTTTTTATTTGCATTTCTCTGATAGCCAGTGATGATGAGCATTTTTTCATGTGTCTGTTGGCTGCATAAATGTCTTCTTTTGAAGAGTGTCTGTTCATATTCTCTGCCCACTTTTGATGGAGTTTGTTTTTTCTTGTAAATTTGTTTAAGTTCTTTGTAGATTATGGATATTAGCCCTTTGTCAGATGAGTAGGTTGCAAAAATTTTCTCCCTTTCTGTAGGTTGCCTGCTCACTCTGATGGTAGTTTCTTTTGCTGTGCAGAAGCTCTTTAGTTTAATTAGATCCCATTTGTCAATTTTGGCTTTTGTTGCCCTTGCTTTTGGTGTTTTAGTCATGACATCTTTGCCCATGCCTACATCCTGAATGGTATTGCCTAGGTTTTCTTCCAGGGTTTTTATGGTTTTAGGTCTAACATTTAAGTCTTTAATCCATCTTGAATTAATTTCAAATAAGGTGTAAGGAAGGGATCGAGTTTCAGCTTTCTACATATGCCTAGCCAGTTTTCCCAGCACCATTTATTAAATAGAGAATCCTTTCCCCATTTCTTGTTCTCATCAGGTTTGTCAAAGATCAGATGGTTGTAGATGTGTGGTGTTACTTCTGAGGCCTCTGTTCTGTTCCATTGGTCTATATCTCTATTTTGGTACCAGTACCATGCTGTTTGGGTTACTGTAGCCTTGTAGTGTAGTTTGAAGTCAGGTAGCGTGATGCCTCCAGGTTTGTTCTTTTTGCTTAGGACTGTCTTGGCAGTGTGGGCTCCTTTTTGGTTCCACATGAACTTTAAAGTAGTTTTTTTCCAATTCTGTGAAGAAAGTCATTGGTAGCTTGATGGGGATGGCACTGAATCCACAAATTACCTTGGGCAGTATGGCCATTTTCACGATATTGATTCTCCTATCCATGAGCACGAATGTTCTTCCATTTCTTTGTGTCCTCTTTTATTTCGTTGAGCAATGATTTGTAGTTCTCCTTGAAGAGGTCTTTCACATCCCTTGTAAGGTAGATTACTAGGTATTTTATTCTCTTTGTAGCAATTGTGAATGGGAGTTCACTCATGATTTGGCTATCTGTTTGTCTGTTATTGGTGTATATGAATGCTTGTGATTTTTGCACATTGATTTTGTATCCTGAGACTTTGCTGAAGTTGCTTATCAGCTTAAGGAGATTCGGGGCTTGAGACAATGGGGTTTTCTAAA
>NW_016806571.1:8709660-8766633 GCF_001698545.2 Rhinopithecus bieti
AGAGATCCACTGTTAGTCTGAGGGACTTCCCTTTGTGGGTAACCAGACCTTTCTCTCTGGATTCCCTTAACATTTTTTACTTGATTTCAGCCTTGGTGAATCTGACAATTATGTGTCTTGGAGTTGCTCTTCTCAAGGAGTATCTTTGTGGTGTTCTCTGTACTTCCTGAATTTGAATGTTGGCCTGCCTTGCTAGGTTGGGGAAGTTCTCCAGGATAATATGCTGAAAAGTGTTTTCCAATTTGGTTCCATTCTCCCCATGACTTTCAGGTACACCAATCAGATGTAGATTTGGTCTTTTCACATAGTCCCATACTGCTTGGAGGCTTTGTTTATTTCTTTTTACTCCTTTTTCTCTAAACTTCTTGCTTATTTCATTAATTCGATCTTCAGTCACTGATACCCTTTCTTCCACTTGATCAAATTGGCTATTGAACCTCGTGTATGTGTCACATAGTTCTTGTGCCATGGTTTTCAGCCCCGTCAGGTCACTTAAGGTCTTCTCTACACTATTCTAATTAGCCATTCGTCTAATCTTTTTTCAAGGTTTCTAGCTTCCTTGCAATGGTTTCGAACATCCTCCTTTAGCTCAGAGACGTTTGCTATTACTGACCTTCTGAAACCTACTTCTGTCAGCTCTTCAAAGTGATTCTCCATCCAGCTTTGTTCCCTTGCTGGCAAGAGGCTGTAATCCTTTGGAGGAGAAGAGGCACTCAGGTTTTCAGAATTTTCAGGTTTCCTGCTCTGGTTTCTCCCCATCTTTGTGGTTTTATCTACCTTTGGTCTTTGATGTTGGTGACCTACAGATGGGGTTTTGGTGTAGATGTCCTTTTGTTGGTGTTGATGCTATTTCTTTCTGTTTGTTAGTTTTCCTTCTAACAGTCAGGTCCCTCAGCTGCAGGTCTGTTGGAGTTTGCTGCACGTCCACTCCAGACCCTGTTTCCTGGGTATCACCAGCAGAAGCTGCAGAACAGCAAATATTGCTGCCTGATCCTTCTGCTGGAAGCTTTGTCCCAGACGGTCACCTGCCTGTATGAGGTATCAGTTGGCCCCTACTGGGAGGTGTCTCCCAGTTAGGCTACACGGGGGTCAGGGACCCACTTGAGGAGGCAGTATGTCTGTTCTCAGAGCTCAAACACCATGCCGGAAGAACTACTGCTCTCTTCAGAGCTGTCAGACAGGGACATTTAAGTCTGCAGAAGTTTCTGTTGCCTTTTGTTCAGCTATGTCCTGTCCCCAGAGGTGGAGTCTACAGAGGCAGCAGGCCTTGGTGAGCTGCGGTGGGCTCCGCCCAGTTCGAGCTTCCCCAGCCACTTTGTTTACCTACTCAAGCCTCAGCAAGGGTGGACTCCCCTCCCCCTGCCAGGCTGCTGCCTTGTAGGTAGATCTCAGACTGCTGCACTAGCAGTGAGCAAAGCTTGGTGGGCATGGGACCTGCCGAGCCAGGCGCAGGATATAATCTCCTGGTGTGTCATTTGCTAAGAACGTTGGAAAAGTGCAGTATTTAGGCAAGACTGCTCCATTTTTCCAGGTACAGTTTGTCACAGCTTCCCTTGGCTAGGAAAGGGAAATCCCCTGAACCCTTGCACTTCCCGGGTGAGGTGATGCCCCTCCCTGCTTCGGCTTGCCCTCTGTGGGCTGCACCCACCGTCCAACCAGTCCCAGTGAGATTAGCCAGGTACCTCAGTTGGAAATGCACCCATCTTCTGTGTCGATCATGCTGGGAGCTACAGACCAGAGCTGTTCCTATTCAGCTGTCTTGGAATGGAGCCCGAGGTGGGAGGATTTCTTGAGCCTAAAAGTTCAAGGCTAACCTGGACAACATAGCAAGACCCCATCTCTTTTTTGAAAAAAAGAAAAGTCAAGCTGGGAGCTGCAGACCAGAGCTGCTCCTATTCAGCCATCTTGGAATGGAGACCAAGGTGGGAGGATTTCTTGAGCCTAAAAGTTCAAGGTCAGCCTGGACAACATAGCAAGATTCCATCTCTTCTTGAAAAAAAAAAGAGAGAGAGAGAGAGGGACCATCACAGGCTGAGACTGAGGGTAGGGAGAGCAGATAAGGAAGGGTGGCAGACTCATTAGTGACCAGTGTTCTAGTGAGAAGGTAAATGGGCCACCTAAGTGTGGGGTAAGAGATTTTATACTGCCATGGTACCTTCCTGCAGAAGATCTCAAAGTTTTACACAGACACTGTTGACTATGATACCCCAATTCCTATGCCCCTACTCCGAATCGGGCTGTTGGTACAGCCTGTGGACTCTGGTCCAGGAATTAGATGATGAAGTGAGGAGCATCTTGGTAAGTGCCACTTTGTCCTAGCCACTCCAATCATCTGGATGGCTGGATGTGATTTACATGTCTAATGTGTCTACTCCCTTCCCTGCCAAAACTTGAACATTTTAACCCTGATGACTCAAAAGCCAGGCCCTTAATGCCCCAAATAGGACAGTTTATGAAACAATTGCCATGCTTTTTTTCTGTTCTGTCTGCTTTGCCTTTACATTTAGGTTCTGAGACTTCAAAAATATCTCTTCCATCTTCCTCCCTTTAAACTAGCTCTGATAATTTTGTCCTGCCTTAACTGTTAAAAATCACATTTTCAGGGTCAATGAAGGGCTCAGTAATATGTTTCGGCTACATCATTCACAGAAATGTCTGCCAAGCAGCTCAACTTTTCAATAACACAGACTCACTTAAATTTAATTTCAGGGGAGCATAAATGACTGGAGAAAATGTTTTCTCTATGCTGAAGTTTTCCATTGTCTTCCAAGACCATGCATTCAAGATGAGGCTTGAATCTAGAATGTTCCCTCTCTTTTGGCTGGAGGTCTCAGAAGCAAACACCATTTAAAAAAAAAAAAAAAAAAAAAGTTTCTCAATGTAATCAATAAGAGCATCTTTTTTTACCATAACAAAGGATCTCTGCCACCAACATGGGAATATTCAAACCTCAGCAAGAACAAAAGGTTTCCTGAGTTCATATTTCTCTATTATTGTTCCTGGTAGCAATAAAAACCACTTGGATATTTGACTATATTTGTTTTCTTCCCGAAAGCATTTCTCCAGGGACTTATGTGTTCACATTGTCACTGTCCTTTCTCCTGGCTGCAGCCTGGCTTTAGAGAGCCCATAGTTTTTGGATGAATCATGACTAAGAAGGAGTTGGAGAATTGCAAAGATCTGTTCAACCTGATCTAAGCCCTCAATTGCTGTTGTTTGATTGGTCTTCATTGGAATGAAGGATATGAGACTCAATCATATGCTACCCCATTTCTGTTTCTGGCAAAACTCTTTGGATAAGGACAGGTCTCCCAAAGAATCAAGTTAAACAGCATGTTGGAGACAGGCTGCAGCAGGAATGGAGTATTGCCATATTACGGAACATATTGATGCCCCAGGGAGGAAAAAGAACTGAGGATACATAAATTCAGAAATCCATGAGCTCTGGAAATAAATCCCACAGTCATCTCCCCCTTCACTGTCTTTGAATCAGTCATAGCTGCAACCTGCAAGACTTATTTTAAAGCTAAATATAATCCAGCACCCTTGAGATTTGGTAATCATAGTTTACTCTTGGAGGAAGCAAAGACCTTTAGAAGGCCAAGGTAAAATAGATGAATGCTGCTGCACAGCTCTGTGGGCAGCTGAGCACCCTGCTCTGAACTTTATTAGAGCATTCATCACATTGTTGTAATTAATGTTCACATCTCTCTCTCTCTTTCCCACTGGACTGTGAACTCCCCAAGGGCAGGAATCATTTCTCATTCATCTCTCTATTCACTCTCTCAATCCACAGTGCCTAGCTATGATCCTGGCACAAAGAAGACTCCCTACTAATGTTTGATGGTGGGGGGATGGATGGATGGAAGAAAGGAAGGATGGATAGTTGAAGGATGCAATCTTGGAGTTACAAAACCAAAAAAAAAAATTGAAATAAACAAACAAGAACAATAGCCACAACAAAAATAAAACCTACCTCCAAATTGTTGCTTGTTGGAGGAAATCCATACACTATAGAAAATAAAATCTTTGTTTAAAGCCATAGTTTTTTCCCAACGCTATTCAAACAATCTCATTCCAAATCTTTGTTTTCTCTTTGGAGGAAATTTAATTGAATATTCAACATGTTCCAAATATATCCAAACAAGATTCTGAGTAACCAGGTATTGCTGGAAAGGCAGAAATCATTTCCCCCTCCAGTGGAGGGATGGCCAATAGAACCTAGCAGATATGACCCCATAACAGGAACAGGGGGCCAGCAGAGGGAATGGAGTACCTTTCATATAGAAAATTATGAGAATCCTGCTTAAACCAAGGAAAAAAATTCAACCAAAAGCAGAGCCAGAAGTTACTGCTGGTTGCAACTACTAGTTTAATCCCTCATGGATGCTTTTCTTTCTTTCCCCACATTCCTCTTTCTTCTCTTCCCTTCTCCTATCTTCAATCTACCTACTTTACTCTTTCCCCCACACCTATACTTTAGTCCCACCATCGGAACCTACAGTCCCTATAGACCTTATTTAACTCACTAATGGCCTTCAGAACTAAACAATGATCTGACCTCTGGTCTAAACACATAAATATCCACTGCTCTTTATTTCTATGGTCACTCTTCTGAAGGGTTTCTCACATTTCACTGTGGCCCCAAAATGTTTCATGAATCTCAGGAAACCCAAGAGATATGAGCCCAGATGGGCC
Organism: Rhinopithecus bieti; assembly: GCF_001698545.2. NCBI lineage: Eukaryota > Metazoa > Chordata > Mammalia > Primates > Cercopithecidae > Rhinopithecus > Rhinopithecus bieti. The sequence continues at coordinate 8,714,359 of NW_016806571.1, forward strand.
AAAATATCAACCACAGTCCCTCAAGCCCTCCTAAAGTCCACCTTTATTACCTCCCAACCTGTGCACAGGGACTCTTTGGTACCATAATTTAGAGGGAAAATGTGGTTTCTATTAAGGAGAACTGTTGTCTCATGTTTTGGAAAGTTGTTTTTCCTTCCTCTTTTCCCCAAATTCAAATTAAATCTGCACTTTTGTGAAGAAAACAACATGAAGGCCCTTTCCGTGTGAGGAGAAGAGAAGCAAATAATGGCTTTATTACCCTGCATGTGAGCTCACACTTCATCTGCACTGCCTCGTGGCTAATGGGAAGGGAACAATGGAGACACAAGGTCCGCTTGCACTTTATTGGAGACACACCTGTACAAATTCCAAGCTGGGAACTTGTCTCTCATCTCCTCTACCGGGAAAATGGAAAAGGAACTCCCAGTGGCCTCCTTTAAATTGCATTTGTATCATATGTATCATAGAAAATTGTGGATCTTTTGGTAAATAAAGTATAGGAAATGGAATCTGAAGGGACAAGCTGGACTAAAAGGAAATGTATTGTAATGATTTCTTGGCTGTATCTGGCTCAATTTGAGATGAACAAAATTTCTACCAGAGCATTAAAGGTGACAGCCTCTTTCACCAGCTCCTGCCTTGGGCTGTTTTTTGTGTCCTATTTGGAGTCCGATTTGTAATCAAGCAACCAATAATATAGGCAGATAGAAGAGAAAATGCAGAGTAGGAGGATTTCTTGACCTTATCAGCAACAAACTCAAGTTCCATGTTATGGAGGAAACGTTTCCTAATAACTGTGAAATCCAACTGACTGCCTCAAAGCCAGCTCAACACCATTCACATTTAATTGTTCTCTAAGTGCTTGGATCTGAGTGCCTTGTCTTTTTAACCACGTGGAAGTCTCACACAGGACAGAGGTCGTGTTTATATTTCCAGCATCAAGCTTGTGGGACCAGCGTAAGGTCAAGGCATGTCTGTTGATTGATAGCAAAGGGTGCCGCCTTTGACTTCATTTAGTAAAACAAGATTGGCCAGAAAGGATCAAAGCAATATATTCCACACTCATGATAAAATTCCAGTGCCATATTAAAGAAGAAGTTTAATCAGAAAGTGTATATTGGAATACCACAAGGGAATTTCACCATAAGAAACTGCCTTTATGAACAGATCATATAGTCCCTTTGGGCTCTTATATTTTTGTGTGTATTTCAGACCATTTGAGAATTTAATATTGTTCAAAGTTGTCACATTATTTAAATTGTGTTTCACTTGATTATAACTCAACCCCCAACTTTAGAACGATACTTTTGGGGGGTTTTTTAATAATTTCAACTTTTATTTTAGATTCAGGGGGTGCATGTGTAGATTTGTTGCCTGGGTATATTGCATGACGCTGAGGTTTGCTGTATGATTGATCCCATCACCCAGGTAGTGAGCATAGTACCCAATAGTTAGCTTTTCAACCCTTGCCCACCTCCCTTCCTCCCCACTTTAGTGGCCCCAGTGTCTATTATTGCCATCTTTATGTCCATGAGTGCCCGAAGAGGAACCAAACTTTGGAGTAGATGCATTTGGGATAGACCAATAAATCTAAATAAATAATCAAAGAGGCTTCAAATCTCTAGCCTTTTTATCTAGTTCGTCTTTAAATGTTACAGAGATGTTAAAACCATGGTAGGGGGTTTAGCTTCTGAGAGACCATAGGCAGCAGCATAGAGCGAACACAAAATCACAGAGGCTGGTCTGGCTGTCCCACCTGTAGGAGTCCCACCTTCTTCTCCCCACATCACACACAGCAGAGACTAAGTGGAGAGCTACACACAAAATATAGGGATAGTCTCAGGAAAGAGCCAGGTAGAAAGCAGAGTCTAAGTTTCACAATACAAAAACTAATGCCTTTCGAGGAGATTAAAAAGAAATCAAGTTGGGATCAGAAAATTAATAAATGCTGCTGGTCTCAGCAAGCCACAGGTCTGAAGCTAGAAGATCATAAAAAGGCAGTATATGTGTCTGTGAGGGCTACCATAGCAAAGCAGCAAAACTGAGTGCTTGAACAACAGAGATATATTGTCACACAGTTCTGGAGGCTCCAACTCTGAAATCAAGGAGTCAATAGGGTTGGTTTTTTCTGCCGAGGGCTGAGACAGGATCTGTTTCATGTCTCCCTTCTAGCTTCTGGTGGCTTGCCAGCAAGCTTTGGCATTCCTTGGTTTATAGAAGCATCATCATCTCTACCTTCATCATGAAATGGTGTTCTTCCTACATGCTTGTCTGTCTCTGTATCCAGATTTCCTCCTTTTGCAGGGATACCAGTCATATTGAATCAGGGCCCACCCTCTTGATCTCATTTTAACTTGGTTATCACCGTAAAGACTCTATGTCCAAAACAGTCACATTCTGAGATACTGAGGGTTAGAAATGCAACATATCTTTGAGGATGGGAGGGGAAAGTACAGAGTTCAACCCACAACTGATGGGAATTTAAAAGCAAGGAGCTAGGCACGACGGTGTGCACCTGTACTCCCAGCTGAGGCAGGGCCTTTCTTGAGCCAAGAAGTTTGAGGTTACAGTGACCTATGATTATGCCACTGCACTCCAACCTGGGTGACAGAGCAAGAATCTGTCTCTAAAATACAAAAATAAAAAAAAAATAATAAAAAGCAAAGATTTGTGGTTAGAAGGATACTGGTTCAGGGGCAAGCAGCTCTGGTGGAAAAAAATCAGAGGCAATAATAATTGAAAACATGGTCTGGAACCATGCAAGCATTCCTTAAATGTTCTGTCTTCAGCCTCTCCCTCCTTTCATCTACCTTTAATAATGCTGTGAGGTTTCTTACTGCACAGAGATAATCATGTCCACTCCTACACTCAGAACCACCCCTGGCCACCTGCCATTACTGTTAAAGTATAGAATGGAAGGCTATTTAGTAGGCCACCTGTCCTCATTTTGCACATTAGGAAGTTCAAGCATTTTGTTCTCAAGAGAGAACAAAAGGTGTGGCCAAGATCTCATTTGCCAACCCAGGTCTCACTCAGATCTAAGCCCATTCCCTTAGTCTGCCTTGCTCCTTGAGCCCTAATTAAAAGGAAACTCTAACTTGGATTTGTCAGACTCACTCAACAAGATTAAGTAATTAACGGGCAGACTGTCTCCTGTTTTAGGGCAGAAGTATTCCCTAGTACAGGCCTAGACAGTACGAAATAAATAAAGTTGCAAGTGCTAGAAACTCTCTTTCTGGCCATAGACAGGACGGTACCATGGTAGTTACATTTCTCTCTGGGCCACCTGCAACCATGGGGCTCCCTAGGCTGGACATGTGCAGGTGGTGTAAGGAGGCGTGAGCAGGAGAAAGGACGATACTGATCTGTACCCCATCAACAACACATCCCCATTTGGCCCCAAGTGCAAATCCTCAACAAGAGAATCACGATCCTTGGGTGAGACAGTGGCAGATGGCACACACCCTTCACCAGAACTGCAGAGCAGGGAGAAGTCTGTGTGTGCATGTGCATGCATGTGTGTGTGTGTATATGCGTGTTCAGGCAAGGAGGGTTCACCAAGAACCAATCCCATGGCTGACCCCAATACACGTTTCTGCTACCACCTCCCCAGGTCACTCATCTCAGCACCACACACACACATAAAAGGGGGCAGGTCATGATAACATGCTGGCTGGTGGTCTTCCTTTCCTGTGCACTTCACCTCCTCTCTCATACTTACTATCTTCTGCGTTTGCCTCAGGCCTGCCCTATTGCTTGAACCAAAAATCAGGACACACGATCTGGCAAGCACTATTTCTGATCAGTTGATTCATTCCCACCAAAAGCTTCACTGAAGTAGAGATTTTAATCACATTTAATAACGCAATGAATGGCTTGACCTCTGTAAATAGAGGACAGAAAATAAAGCCAGGTTTCAAGGACAGGTGTCATTTTCTTGTGTGTATCTGGAGGTCTTCTGAACCTAACAAATATCCTGAACTTCTAGGCAATGCACCAGCAAGGCAGGCACAGAGTGAAAGCTAGGGAAGCTGCCACTACCTACTGTACTTCAGGGTCAAATCCAGCCAAAGGTCAGTCAATGCATGTGCTTTCAATTCACCTACTCTGTGAGGGCGAAGGCAGCACGGAAGGCAGAGAAGCCTCTGTTCTGCTGACTGGGCTCCCACGCAGTCCCCATTTGGAGGCTGATAATTAGGCTAACTAAATCTTTTAATCTCAAAATTGGAAAACATGACTTCACGTGGTTCTGTAAATGTTAATGACCAATAAAACCAGCTGTAGCACCACATTTGGTTCAGTTTATTAATGTGCTATTTTAGATGAGCTGAAGTAGAAAGAAATTCCATTATCCAACTTGAAAAGCCCTTCCCTGTGTGCACCCATTTATATAGCACTTTTATTCTACTAGAAACCCAGATACTCAATTTGTCCCTTCCTTTTAGGGATTAGTTTTTGTTGTCATTTGAGTTTTGTTTTGTTTGGGGTGTGTGTGTGTGTGTGTGTGTGTGTGTGTCTGTGTGCATGTGTGTCTGTGTGTTTGGCATCATTTTGGCAAAGAAGCATTAAGTGAAGATGAGTGGACCCGGGAGCCAAGACACCTCCAACTCATCTCAGCTCCACAGCTATTGCTTCCCAGAGCTCAGACACTGGCCTCTAATTCTTGCTCAAAGGTCTCCATTTTTAAATCATGAAGATCAATCCTGTACTACTTTGCTTGATCCACAGCAAAAACGAATAACGGCTCCACTAACGGATATGCAGGGACTGCATATTTAAAACTCCAATCTATGGTTGCCTTGGCAAATACTTATGAAGCACTTACTTTTTCAGGTACAGAATACAAAGCAAGTTCATTAAGTGAGAATAATCCATTCATTCTTTTCATTCAGCAAATACCTAAAGACTTACTACATGTCAGGCACTGCTCCCGAGGCTGGAAAATACACAGCAGAGCAAGACAGACAGTGCTTTGCTCCCACAAAGTTTATTTCAAGTCAATGAGACAGACCACAGACAAACACATAAACACTTAGTAGGAGGTTGAGCAATAACAGGTGCCCTGGAAAACATAATAAGGCTGAGTAAGAAGGGAGAGAGGGATGGGATTGCTACTTTAGATGGGGAAGTTGAAGAGCAGTCTGGATACAATTATAGAGTAAGTCATGTTCTTGCAGAGGGAAAAGGTGCAAGAGGCAAGGGAGTGGGAGAAACTTGTCAGCAAATGATGGTAGGGGGCATACTGGGTAGGCCACTGTAGGCCACCAAAGAGTTTGAGAGAGTGGGGAGAGTTTTACAATCTGATTTACAGTGTAACGGGGGAGCGGGGACAAGAATAGAGGTAGGAAGACCAATTAGGAAGCCAGTACAATAATCTCTAGGCAAGAGATGTAATGGTAGCTGCTATGATCTGAATGTTTGCGTGCCTGCAAACATCATATGTTGAAATCCCCAAGGAGATGGTATTAGGAGGTGGTGCCTTTGCAAAGTGATTAGGTCATGAAGGTGGAACCCTTATGAATGGGATTAGTGCCCTTATAAAAGAGGCACTAGGGCCGGGAATGGTGGCTCACGCCTGTAATTCCAGAACTTTGGGAGACCAAGACAGATGGAACATGAGATCAGGAGTTCTAGACCAGCCTGGCCAAGATAGTGAAACCCCATCTCTACTAAAAATACAAACATTAGCTGGGCATGGTAGTGGGCCCCTGTAATCCCAGCTACTCAGGAGGCTGAGGCAGAGGATTGCTTGAACCCAGGAGGCAGAGGGTGCAGTGAGCCAAGATCACACCACTGCACTCCAGCCTGGGCAACAGTGTGAGACTCTGTCTCAATAAATAAATACATAAATAGAGAAAGAAAGAGGCATTAGGGAGCCCAGTCACCCCTTCCACTATGTGAGGTTATAGCAAAAAGTTGGCCACCTAGGAAGTGGACCCTCACCAGACACCAAACCTGTCAGTACTTTGATCTTTGACTTTCCAGCCTCTAGAACTGTGATAAATAAGTTTCTGTTGTTTGTAAGGCACCCAGTCTAAAGTATTTTGTTAAAGCAGCCAGAACAAACAAAGACAGTGTCTTAGCCTAGGTTGGTTGTGATAGAGGGAGTCATAAATGGCTGGATTTACTACACCTTCCCATGGCAGCACTAATTGGATTCGTTGATGGATATGAAATAATGATAAAAATAAAAGAAACAAGAATGATCCAAGGTTTAGCAATGATACAGTTTTTTAGTTTGCAAGATATTTTCACATGTATTATCTAAGATTCATTAGAACCTTGCTTCTTTTTTTTTTCTTTTTGAAACAGTCTCACTCTGTCACCCAGACTAGAGTTCAGTGGCATGACGATCTCGGCTCACTGCAGCCTCTGCCTCCCGGGTTCAAGCAATTCTCCTGCCTCAGCCTCCTCAGTAGCTGGGATTACAGGCACATGCCACCATGCCCAGTTAATTTTTGTATTTTCAGTAGAGACAGCGTTTCACCATGTTGTCCAGGCTGGTCTCAAACTCCTGACCTCAAGAGATCCACCCACCTCAGCTTCCCAAAGTTCTAGGATTACAGGCATGAGCCACTGCACCTGGCAGAACCTTGCATCTCAAAGCGTGACAACCAGACAAGCATCATCAACATTACCCGGGAGCCTATTAGAAATACAGAATCCTAAGCCACTCCAGATCCCAGGTAATCCATATGCACATTAAAATTTGAGAGGCACTGATCTGAGTGCCAGGAATGATGAGGATGAAGGGATGATGAGGAGGATCCAACAGTCTCCTAGAGGTTAAATAATTTACTTACAGCCACACAGTCAGGATGCAGGGATTCTGACTGCAAACCTAGTGCCCCCTCCACCTCTCCACGCTTGTTAGACATAATTCCTTACAGCCTGTGGGGGAACCAGAACCTCCACCATGTAACAATTATCATCTGAAACATCATGGTTTCATTAGAGGTCACAATTTAGGGATCACAGGACAGGCTTCAGAGAGGAGACCAAATTCATCTTAGCTGTGAAAGTGAGTAGAATTCAGGTAAGGAAAAGAACAGAGAGAGGCCTGCAGAGCAGGGAGAAGTCTGTGTGTGCATGTGCATGTGTGTGTGTGTGGGTGGGCGCGTGTGTGTTGGGGCAAGGCAGGGGAAGTCGCTGAGAGAGGAGAACCCCATGAACAAAGCCCAGAGCTACCTGACACTGATACATCACTCTCCCCATCACATTCTGCCCACCAGACGTATTGATCCTGAACTAATCAAGTAGAAAGAGTCATTGGGGAAAAAATAACGGGCTTAAAAAAATAAATCCCTCTCACACGATTACTGCTCCAGGAAAGCAAGCTGTGCCCAGCTGATGGCAAATTTGTCAAAGGGCAAGGTGGACATGGAGGACGAAAAAGGAGGGGAGAGGATATGGGAGGATGAGCCCCTACCAGAGAGAACCATGTGTCCGCTGCTGTTTGCTTTTTAGCCTATATTCAGTGCGCCCAGCTTCAGTGTAACATCTGGGCTCAGTGCAGGCCTGATTTAATAATATGTTGGGAGCTGGCATTTGCTGCAGTCCCGCAGCAGCAGTAAATAGTGACAGGGAAGATGTGTAGCAGACCTAATTTGCCCCCTTTTTCTACTTAGAAAGGCACATTAATATTTAATAGAAGAAAATAATTCATGCAGATTTGAAAGCAAAATCCATGAAAAGGCACATTTAAAAGCTGGGGGGAAATGGGTCTGTTTCAGGAAAGCTCGATTTTTCCCTTAAATGAACTAAAGCTCATGATTTATTTGCATGGAGGCAACCTAGGCAAATTTCACCCACCTGCCTCCTCCTGTATTTTGGTTCCATGGCTATAAACATCCCCTAACTTTCCACCCAGGCCTTGTGTTTATGTCTCTTCAGTCTGTTGCTGGAAACTCAGCAGCAATGTAAAGACAGCCTCATGCTTAGCATGTTGGGCAGGGAGTTGAGAGGAGCTGAGTCTTCTTGTGTCACAAATGTCTCTTAGGACAACTTTGAGACCTGGATTTGGGTCCCCCATTTCTGTTAAATATAGAACAGGTATAAGAAAGCTGGAGCTTGGAATAACTTAAGAAAGGACTGTGCATGGTGTTACGGTCTGGGTGGGAAACAACGCGCCCCCATCCAGATAGCCGTTGTATAGCTTTCTTCATTGGGATTCTAGGTGACCAGTGCCCTTCTACTGCACCTTCAACCTGGGACTTGACTCTGGGACACCCCATAAAAAGATCTATGCCTCGGCCTTTTTCCATCCTCTCCCACCCATCAAAACTTTCCAATTTTGTGTCCTATCACTGCAGGGGCCTGCCCTTGACATCCCAAACTGAAAGTTCTCAACTAGTCCATCCTAGTGCTCATCAGTGCATTGGTGTGACACCCAAAGAAGCACACATGTATTTTATCAAGGGCCCTTTAGAGGCCATGCCTACCTTCAAAGACTGGTGTGACTTTCAGCCACATGGTAGAGCCATTGTGCCCCTTTAACTGTTCCATGTGAGGGGTCCTGAGCCTGCTTCCACGAAACAGATCCTATACAATGCTGCAGTGAGTCTCAACCAAGGACCCCAACACCATCTCCTCCCGTCACATCAGCCAACACGGTGGGCTCTCACTCCTCTGCCACACCGGTGTCATTTCTGTCTGCATCCTAAAAGTCACTTTCAAAAAGTGCCTCACTCTTCTACAGCCTGGGACTTAATTGCCCTTCACCCATGATGGGCGCCAACTTGCTTTGATGAAGAGAAGACAAAGGAGCCCCACTTGCTCCTTTGAAAAGAAAGCAAATTCCCTGGGCAGAGGGAAAAAACTCAGCCCCACAGGCACCCGTGGTACAGTGTTCAGCCCTTTCCCAAGCGGGCAAGGGTAATTCCCAAGCCACACCAGCAGGTTTTCATTTGGCCCAATTTTGCCTCATTTCCTCTAAAATCATTACTGCAATGATTTAATGTTCAGGGCTGGGAACAACATATCTTCTCCCTTCTCTCTCTCTCCACGAGCCGCCCTCCCTTGAGGATGTAACTGAGATCTCAGCATGGCGGGTCAGAACCATTTAATAAACGTAAAGCCAACATTTTTCCTACATAAATAATGTAATTTTTGTGTGGAAGGGACCCTGGACTTTTTTTCCCTATGAATAGGCCCATTATAAGCCGCACCTGACCAACAATCACTTTAGAATTGTTCTTTCCTGAGCTTTCTACTTAGCAAATATTTCCTGATACTAAATCACCATAAGCCACATTTTATGTCACTGTGAATTTGCTCAAAATAAGTTCTATCCACTTCCTTAGATTCTACTCAGAAAGGTCCCTCAACAAAGATTTGGCTGTTGAAGAGCTCTTTTTTTTTTTTTTCTTTTTTTCTTTCTCTCCTTTTTTTTAAATCTAGGGGATGTTGAGGGAAATGACTTAGGGAGGTATGGTAGGATTTAGAAAGAAAGAGAAAATTAGAATCCCTAGGAGTTTTCACCATGAAAGCAAAGCTTATTTAGAATATGCTTATTTTCTTAAAACCAACAGGAAAAAAAGAATTGCGCTTGCAGAGTGGGCTGCAAGCCCACTTCTCCAGCAAGAAGTCCAGTGGGACAATTTGCAGGGGGACTAGGTCAGCTCGGCCTGTCTCTGCTGCTAAAAAAAATACTCCAGAGAAAGCTACAACTTCTCTAGGGGGTAATATCTGTAGGTAACCATGGATGGAAACTGAGTATTAATTATCCCTTCCTGTGTTTTATATTTTCTGATTTAACAGACATTGGAAAGCCAGACATTGATAAAAATGACAGGAAATATTCTTAGTCAATTAAATCACCATGATGTCAGGCCTAACATCTGCTCTATGAACCCTGCAGAAATGTGTAACATTAATATTTAATAAAAAATAGCCCGGGTATGGACTCAACAGCTATTTCACCCTGTGCTCCCAGGATGTTCACTTTAGATCTTATAACTTTATGAAATGTAAATACATAGGTATTTCCCCTGAGCCACCCTCCTCCGTAGCATTGGAGGAAGCTTTGCTTTCATTCCCACAGGACCACGCACCTTCCAGTCGTCCCACGATTCCCTCCAGTTTCTGCTCAGTGAAGGCAGCTGTCACAGGACTGACCATAGACCACACTAACCTAAATGGAGAGACATCATGCACAGGGACAGTGAGCCCCATATTCCAGAGCTCAGCACCACCAGCTGCTCCTCCTTCTTGTGGCTTCTAGTGCTCAGTTGCTCCCTGGGAAATGTTGAGGTTGGCAGAGTGTCTTGTAAGCTGCCATTTCCTTCTATATCCAAGCCAACGAGGAGGTCCCCAAATGTTCCCAGTGTGTCTGGGTACTTACTGCCATTGTGCCTCTGCTCTTATTGGAAAGCCCCATTGCCATTTTCCTTCATTACCTATGGTCCCTCAAGTGAAAGCCCTAAGAAAAACCCCCAGGGAGGATGCATAACTCTCTCCTTCAACATGCTATCTCTTTTCCCCTTCTTTCTTACTTGGAATTCATGTCACTGGGTGACCTTAAGGTCAGTCCCATGCTACTCATGGCAGTCCCAGGATTTCCTGATGAAATGCTTCACTTCCCAGAGTGAGTGCAATACCCTTCCCTTTTCCCAACAGGCCTCTGGAGAAGCCACTTTTCCAAAAGGCAGTTTTATCCCTTGCTTTCCAGCCAACCATATTTCCATCTAAGCCATAGATTCAATTCTAGTTTGGCAGGGTGGGTGGGAATTGCCAAGGCCACCCATTCTCTTGGGACAACAACAAAACTTGCTGTATACAAAGCCTACCTGAGCAGAGAGAAGGAGGGGTGATGTCCACACCTGGTTGGAGGCTAGTAAAGCCGATGAGATAGAAATGACACTACCTGGAATCTGATTTTGTTGGAGAAGTTGGGTAGTGATGTAAGTCTCACCCTCTTCTCTCCAGGGTCCGACCAATTGAGCCAACCTACCCAAGGATCATGAGTGAAAGGAGTGTCAATGCATCTGATTTATTAATATCTAAGCAAATACTCGATCATCCCCAAAGACCATACTCTCTGATGAAGCTGAATGGGAGAGCACAGGTTGAACTGGGGAGCAAAGTGGCAGCTTCTTCCTCTAACTGCCAATCTAGTCCTTAGAATTTGTCTGTAAAGAGAATCAAAGTCAGAGAGTCCATCCTAACAAATGGTCCAATAGTAGGTGGAGATGCATACTTAATTTATAAAATGGAAATTATCTACATTTAAGATTTTGCTGTCTCCTGTATACCTCAATGAAATGAAAACCCATCCCAAATTCTCCTAGGAAATCAAGGGAGAGAGTGAACTTACTTGATCTGACGACTAGATGGAGACAGGAAGTACATGTGCACACCCGGGCAGGCAGGAAAAGGCACTCTGCCATGCTGAGCTGCAACCTTGGATATGGTTCTGTGGATGTCAGCCTCCCAACAACCCAGGTAAATAACTAAACACTTACAAAGTGAGTGAAATATATCCAAGTGTTAATTCTCATATTCCCCACTGCTAGAGAATGGAGAAGCACCTTTCTCTATGGAAAATATGAGGAGGGAGATAAGAGCTCCTACTACCACATGACTACGAAAAGCCAGGACTCAAAGTTCCTGGAGTTATATGAGGCTTTTTATAAGGGGAAAGGCTATATCTAAATCTTTGTGTGACATTAGACTGGGAAACAATCTCAAGAGAGAAGGAAGTGATTTCTGTAGTCTAAAAAAGTTCTGGAGCTGTAATCCACCTTACCTAGAAAAGAAAGAGGAAGAGGAAGCTACATCCTGAAATGGATCCCCAAGCTTCCTTTCATCACTAGGAAGAAAGCACCAGGCAAAGGAAAGGATCGTTGGAACCCTTTCTCTTCATTAATAAAGTGGTGACCACATCTGAGAAATATGGTGAAAACCTACATCCAACCTCACTTAAGGGGGTGAGGATGATAGAGATAGCTCCCAACCAAATGGAATAAACTCCATCCTTTTACACTGAAATCAGATAATGAGCTCTGGGATAAGTGGTTAATATGTATTCTTTTGAGTTTGTATAGTACATTAGATTAAAACTGACTTTATCATCTGTACAGATTCATGAAAATTAGTCAAACCAATGTCAAGTACAGAAAGGTGGTTGCTCTAGTTACTTGGATTTTTACAAGTACATTTTCAAAATCCCCATTTAGAAGTGGCTTCTTTCTGCAGAGATAGCATGGGACTGTTAAAAACATTTCAGGTATCACTGGACATAAAGACCCTTTGAAAGTCCTAGATTCTTTACAGCCTCAGCCAACTCCCGTGGGATATTCTGACACTGACATTGCATCCACTCTTTTGTCTTTAACCCATAAAATGGGGAGTATCTATATTTAATAGGATTGGCTCTCTTTTTCTTATATGTCAACACAGTAGCAGAAAATCCATCCCAAATTCTCCTAGAAAGTCAAGCAGGTGCATAGTTGCCAAGAGAAGCAAGGCCTTAGCATCTTAGTGCAGATCTGTCACCATTTTTGCAGTGGATGAAGGGTCCTAAATCTTCAGCTTCAAGTTCCTCTGCCACAGCCTCTTTCAACTAAGAAGTTAGAGAATCCTTAGACACTGAAAACAGCTAACACTATTGAGTACTCATTGTGTCTGAGTCATTTTGTTACATTCTTTCATCAATCATCTCATTTAATTACCACAAATGTCTCATGAAGAAGGTAAAAACATTCCCATTTTGCAGATGAAGAAATTGAGGCAAGTACAGGATAAGATGCCTGCCTAAGATCACATAGCAAGCAAGAGTAGAGGCAGGAATAGAATTCAGACCCCCTCAAGACCCATACTCAATCTAAAGAAGTGCACAACCCTGTCTCCATAAACACCTGCAGGTGAGGCTTGCTGCTATGCTCAAGATAATCCTCAGCTCAGCGTAAGGAGGCTTTCAAGTCTCAATACATCGAGCTTGATTTGCTCAAGAGCTACTCCCAGGTGCTCAGCAGGAACTAAAAGAAACTTGAAAGGGACTGGGGGAATTTACCCCCTTTCCAAAGAAAGGAAAACAAAGAAAAAATGTCAGCAAAGACTCAGTTCTCTTACTCTGTTCCTTGAAGGGAAACCATAAAAATGCTTGTCCATAAAAATGTTTTACCTTACAAATGAGGATTGGGCTGAACAGGAAGGATGCTTGTTTTCTCCTACAGCCATGCCAATTAAATATGCATTTCTCAACATTCCTTGCTAGCAGCAAGAAAAAGCTAGTTTTCCATGTGGTCCATTGTCTAACACCAGAGTTGATGGTGACAACTCCCTGGAACTGTTTCACATTTCATCTTTGCAGCCTTCCTATTCATTGCACAGCAGAAACTTTCAACCCATTTTACAGATGAGAGAATGAAAAGTCAAGATGCTGATTGACTGAAGGTCACCTCTCAGAGAAGAGTATGACAATGTATAAAAAATTCCTGAAGAATAAAAGTTAAAGAGTTTTATCTTTCCTACCTTTTCCCATCCTCCCTGTCTTGGTATGAGGGATAACTGTAAGCTAGTGTTAAAAGAGACAGTTTGTTTTTGATCAAAGGTGTGTGTCTCTGACATCTTTCACTTCCCTTTATGCCATTTCTTACTGGTGTCCCTCTCTTCTGGGGCCCCTGACCCTCAAGCTGCCCTAAGCTTCCCATAGAGGAATCTCCCCAGGTCTGTTCAACTCTCATAGTGCTCCATGATCCAAACCCCTTTAGATTTCTTGCCATCACTCCAAATAATAAGCCCTTCGGAGACAAGGGAGCCAAACTAGGTGTTCAGAGTAAAGTAACCAAAAAGAATTAGTTCATGGTAAACTGTGAATGCTTCCAACATTCTCAAAAGTTGTGGCATTGTTTAGAAGATAAAATTTAAAAGCCTTCATGAATCTCTATTTGTTCAACTAAATGAGATTCCTTGAAGTAAAATAAAGAAATTCAGGTTATAAGCTTGTATTCTTAGGGAGAGTAGCTACCAGTATGCAGGGTAACCTTTCTGGGAGTCTAAACTAGGAACTGGTGGTAGAATATATGAACTTCTCATCATTTCTTCCTTTCTCTGACCCATTTGCAGATTTAGGTGTATTAAAAATTCTAAGTTGAAACTCGCGTAAAAGTAGAATCATAGCACTAGTGGGAGAGAGAATGCACAAAGCTTCCTTGTTCATACTGACTCTAAAATCACAGTTTGTAAACCAAAGACCACTCTTCAGAACTCCCTGGGATGAAGGTAGCTATGACAAAATAGGAAAATACCAAGTGTCAATTACCACAGTGATAGCTAAGTACTCCCCCAAGAAATGGAGAGAGAAAAAAAATACCATATACACACTTCTGTTCTTCAATAAGAAAACAGACTCCTGAAACATTTTCTAACCAATACCTTCAAAGGTTAAATAATTCATTTTTCTTAACAACCATCTATATTTTTCAATCTTACCCCTCCATGTAATTTCCAGTTCACCAGTCCACTATTGGGTAAAGTAGCTGGCCAGGAGATTATACCACTGAGACATAAGCAGGATCATCTTTAAGGTCAACACTGTGCAGATGGATATCATTTTTCCTTCAAGCCTCAAGAACCACCTCGGGATGTAAGAGGATGAAAACAAAATGGAGAAGAGCAGATTGATGCACCCAGATATACTCAGGAGAAAATTAACCAAACTAATTAACTAGCAGGGGTAGTAATTAAAGCTTCCATTTATTGAATGACTCCATATGCCATGTGCTGAATGTGTGTATCTCATTTAATCATCATGATACCGCATAACATGTATTAGTATGTCTACACTATAGCAAATAAAGAGGGACTCAGTCAGGAGAAGTAACCTGCCCAAGGTTACATGGCTGACTTAGGATTTGAATTCAGGTTTGTCTGACTCCAAAAGCCCAAACTTTTTGAACTCCAAAAGCCCAAACTGAACTTATGTCAATGAGAAGTCCATAAACTCTTAGTTCTGTGACTATGTTCTCAAGGGTCCAAAATAGTTATTTATGAGAATGTTGAGATTTTGTTCTGTTTTACCAGGAAGGTGATGGGTTGTTGAGCATGCCCAATTTGGAAAAGCCTTATTCTGGAATCCATTGCAAGCAGATTCACTAGGTGGATCTTGACTTCCTGTGAATCACTTAGAAACGCTGATCAGTACTAGGCATGGTAACAAATGGACAAGAAACACTTTATGTCCCCTAATTCAAGCAATAATTGGATTAGAGACACACTTCTTGCAGGTTTAACTAATAATTCAGTGCTAACTTTTCTCTCCAATGAATGAGATAGCTGAGAGCGTGATTAGGAGACACCTCATTGAAATGCGCAGTTGAGGATTGTTCCAAGGTAGGGTTGGGGCTAAAAGAAAGGTCCTATTATCTTGAACTAACAAACAAGGGCCTGAAGTTTTCTAAGCCATTTTCTATCTACAGCATCCCTATGCAACGAGGCTTTTTCTGCTTACAGTCACTGAAGTCAAAATAGAGAAATAAACTGAACATAGAATTGAATTTGACGTTGTATTTTTCAACTACTAAACAAAATGCACACAACTTTATTTCAACAAAATATTATCAATCACAAATTGCATTGTTTTTCTATATGATTTTTTAAAAGTCATATAGAAATCATATAGAGTTACATAAAAGCTATAAGCATACAGTTTTTACCAAGTTTCACATATACACTTACCTTAAAATTATACTAAATTAAATGTCCCAAGAGACATTTTATTTCTCTTGAAAGGGTTTCATACATTCTCAAGTTTGAGAAACACAGGTGTTAGTTATATTCTCTTTTAGACATGTTCACAGGAATAAACCCACCATAAAGGAAGTATTTATTAGTCAGTATAAGCTAGGTTCTGCTATAATAACAAATAGTTCCTAAAATCTCCATTGTTTAACACAATGTTGATTTATTTCTTGCTCATAGCACAATTTGAGGCAAGTGAGGCGGCTCTCCCTGTTACTTCTCTTCCAACAGTGACTCAGAGAACCAAGCTATTTTCATTATATTTCACTGTGAAACTCTACCATCTCAGGGTTCTTCTCAGCTGATGTTTCTCAACCCTCCACCCAAATTGGAAGAGAACATGGAGAATTAACACCAGCTCATAATTGTCTCAGACAAGAAGTGGCATCTATCACTTCCGCTCACATCCCACTGGCTAGGCCTCACATTAAAGCTAGAGGGCCTGAGATGTATAGGAGAACACAAGGTGATATGGTTTGGCTGTGTCCCCCACCCAAATATCACCTTGAGTTGTAATAATCCCCACATGTCAAGAGTGGGACTAGATGGCGATAACTGAATCATGAGCGCGGTTTCCCCCACACTATTCTCGTAGTAGTGAATAAATCTCTCAGGATCTGATGGTTTTATAAACGGGAGTTCCCCTGCACTAGCTGTCTTGCCTGCTGACATGTAAGACATGACTTTGCTCCTCATTCACTCTCTGCCATGATGGTAAGGCTTCCCCAGCCATGTGGAACTGTGAGTCAATTAAACCTCTTTCCTTTATAAGTTACCCAGCCTCAGGTATGTCTTTATTAGCAGCATGAGAACAGACTAATATACAAGGAATATGTGGGAAGCATTAACTGTCTCCAATCAGCAATCAAAGATAAAGAGAAAATCAGAATGAAATTGTAATATGAACTCCTTATTAAATGATATTCCACTTACAAAGTTTGATTTATTCACCTTTCCAGAACATATCTTATGTTTAAAAAGTACACATTAATTCACTAAACATTGTCTCTTATGCCCCTGGTCCTGAGGATGGAGAGAATAATCAAATAGAAGTAAACTAAAAGAACACCCCTGTTATCTCATAACTAACATGCAGAGATTTGTGAAGACAAAATGATGTTATCTCTAATCTTCAAATGCATTGCTCTCTCACACTGCCTCAAGCTCCTGTTCCTTGGGAAGGACTTCTCTGAGAAAAAAAGATCTAAGATCTAGATAAGCTTTACATGTAGTAAAGTCTAACCCCATGAGTGATTGATTTAAAACTTGTGTACGTGGCCTGATTAATCAATATTCAACAGAACTGCAGAATAAACAAGTTATTAGTAAAGGACTGCTCCAATAAGGAGTCTTGGGGTCTAGGCCACTGTATCTACCACACAACAAACCAGCTGTGATCTCAATGCCACTGGGTAGCAATCACCTTTGTGAAACAGAGATAAGGCTGCTTTGCCCTCCTTGCCTGAAGGTGGATAGTGGGCTACGGTACTATGGGGAGATGCCACTTGGAATCGATCCAAGTGAGTTACCAAGAGAGGATGATATATTTTGAGCTAAGAATAATAATGTTTTAGCTGACTACTAGCATGCTGCTTCTTCCTCTCCTCAGAGTAAGACAACCCTGACTTTCTTACATGGTCAGATTGGAGGAAAAGTTATAAAGTAGAAAGGCTCAACTGCTCTCTCTAGCATCCCCCTGTGTCTTTCTTTCTAGTGGGCCCTCCTGTCTCCCTCCTCAAGTTACACAGCATTGCCATTTTACTCCCTAAGTTTCCTTTTAGCAAATTTTACTTTGGGCACTGATAAATCTAAGTTCTTACTAAACAGTGAATGACAGATATAAACAAATATTCACTAAGCACCTACTATGTATCAGGTAGCATAATGGCTTATAAAGAAGTTACAGTTGCTACACTTAGTAAGTTCACAGTGTTCTCGGAGAGTAAAAATGCTACATTTTTAGAAACAAAACAAAAATGTAAGAGAGAGCATGTAGGAGACTATATAACCTAATCATGGGGATCAAGCTTCTCTTTCGGGATGATGGATGAATATGAGTAGAGTAAGAATCTACTCGGGAAAATATCTATAGTCCAACAGAATCCAATTCATGGAATAAATTTCTAATTATGAAACTTCAGGAATCTGATTATTAGGATAAAGAGATATCTGAAGAGACTGTGATAGTCTTCCTGGAAAATCCTAAATCAGTTTTTCTTAAAGAAGGGCCTATGAACCACCTTCACTAGAATCACCTAGAAATTTGTTGTAACTCAAAGTCCAGTCCTACAGTTATTAAATCCAAATCTCAGGGAAGTAGAACTGTCCATGCAATACCTATATCAACTAAAATCTGAGAACCAATGCTTAAAACCATGTAATCTGAGCTACAATCCACTCTTTAGATAGACCAGTGATGATCAAACCTATCTGTTCATTGGAATGACTTTGGTTTTTTTTTACTACTGACATCTGAATTTCACCCTTATAGCTATTGATTTTATTCGTCTAGTACTGGGCATAGTTGCTTCACATTTGAATCACTTGGGTGGGTAGCTTTGTGTTCTCAATCCACTAAGAAGGAACCTGGTCTCAGAATCAACTCTTGTCTCTAGCAGTAATCTCATTATTCACATAAACCAATTAACAGTGTTATAGCATCCACCTTTAACACCTAACCATGTGAATCCAACTCTGAGACAGTGAAATCAGTTAAAATTCACTCAAACTAAAAATACTTAGTACATTCACAAGTTGAGTTCTTGTTTAGCTTTATCTTTACAAGTTTGTTAATTTCAACAGGGACTGTAGCTGACATTTAGTTTTTACATAATACATAGGATGTGTTCTAAAGCATTTCCAATAAACACATGAATTTATTTCTGTACCTTCCTCAAATCAAGCTAAAAATATAAAAGGAATAAATTCACAAGAAAAAAGTGAAAGGGAAAAGACAACAATTAGTAAGAGATGTCAACACATTTTTGGAAATTTTGAGAGGATAGAGGAATTGACTGAGAAATCAGACTGAGAAATCATGGAGAAGGATACAGGAGGAGTGTCATGGAATAACTCAGAGGCATTAAGTTATGTGATACACTTTACATTTAGGAGCTAGCCTATATAAAAAATAAAAGCAAAAACAGAAATTATAAGAGAGAAGAAAGAGAGCAGGAGAAAAAAATACTACAGAGGGCCTAGAAATGGTGGATCTTGTCTGCACATTTGAGGGAGATAAACTGATAGCTGGCAGTTGGTAAAGAGGCAAAGCTGGACCAGCCCCACTTGATTATGCGGTAGGGTAGCTCAGGTATTTAACAAAACAGTTACAGTTGGTTACAGGCTCTCCAGAAAATCTTGAGTATTGCCTGTGGAGTAGATGTGACTGGCTCTCTGACGGGTACCCCTCACATAACTCCAACACCATAGTTAAGCCAGTTCTGCCCCATTTTCCTCATTAGGATTTCTCGGAAGTAAGTCAGTTTCCTCTGCAGAGCTGAGAAAGGAAAGGAAGAGTCTCTATGTTGCATGCGCGAGCGCGCGCGCACACACACACACACACACACACACAACTTTAAATAGAAGTTAGACTCCCAGATTTTCCCCATTATCCTCTGCATTAAGGCAACTATCTCTCCCCAACCTCTGAAGAAATTTCCTCAGAGAGAACCCAGACTCAGAGACATAATAATAAATGAAAGTCCCTTTCGCCACTTTTCTGTAAGAATGCTGGCCACCGGTCCCACACCACCATAATCTCCAGCAAAAGATTGATGAACTCCTCGCTAGAGAAACTTACCCATGTATAAGACCAGTATTCACTAGCAGTTGGCATTTCCCCAACAAAACGGTCAGATCTTTCTGATCATTCTAAATCAAAACCCACCAGTTGACCAAAACCAAACAAAAACTATCAACACACCAAGCATCCCATCAGCTTGGTAGTGACTCATTCCTGAGTGTGACTGGACACCAAAAACACCCAACGGTTAAGGAAAGCCTCTAAAATGAAAAACACAATTAATACAAATAAACATGACAACAGAAACTCAAAGAAGCAGACAATATGAGATGCAGAAAAAAAAAAAAACTGAAAACAAAACTGTAATTGATATCCCCAGAGAAGCAAGATATATTCCATCCTACATATAAGATAGGTACAATCAAACAATAAACACAAGCTCCTGAAAATGAAAAATAATAGCAGAAAACTTAAAAATTGAGTAGAAGTGGTGGAAGATACATTTAAAGAAATCTTGTAGAAAGCGGAACAAAGATGAAAAGTGGAAAAGGAAAGCCAAAAAAATTAGAGAATTGGGTTTGGATGCACGACAGTAAAAGAATGAAGCAACAGAAAGAGAGAACAGGGAAAATGGAAGAAAGGAGCTATCAAATATGTAATAAAGAAAAAATTACCAGACAAAAAGATCCAATTTTCATACTGAAAGAGCCTGCTGCATGTTTGACAAAATCAGTGAAAACTGACTCATTAAATCACATCGTCATGAACTATTAGAATATTGAAGACAATATTAAAATACTTCACAGAGGGGGGAAAGAGCATGCAAAAGAATTAAAACTGAGAATGGCATTAGACTTCTCAACAACAACACTAGAAGTAAAGACAATAAAGAAATGCCTTCAAAATTCTGCAGGAAATTTACTTTCCTGTAGAAAATAAAATTTTATACACAGCTGGACTATCATTCAAATATGACCTATATGATACAGATGTTTTCAAACAAGCAAAATGTGTCAGTTATCAATTTATTATTTCTCAGCTCCAAACCCCTACTACTTTGCCCTACTTTGCAGTAGGGCAGCTGGAGCCTGAAACACTTTCCCTTTGACATGGGCACTTTATCAGCTGGCTTTGTCAATAAAGAGTGCTGGAAAGACATCAAAGCTATAGCAAAGGAAAAGCCTTCCCTTCTTGATTCCAAGGTGCCTCATTCTATGACAGGGTTGAGGGGAGCATATAGAAGACCCACTGGCACTCACCCTTCAGCAAGTTTTCTCAGCATCCCAGGGGATAGCATCCTAGGCACCAGTTACAACCCATGGTACCCAGTAAACTTCTCTGCGACCACAGCCACGTTTCCCCTATGAGATCTCAATCTCAGCCTTGGAGAGGGGAGTACCCTTCCAAATTCATTTCTTCCTTGGGTGCTCGCCCTCAGCCCTAGAGGTAGCAGCTCCTCTCTCTACTCTTCAGCTCTGTTATCCCTTTTTCAGTTAGACATCTTTTATTTGGTAATATTTCTTTATATTAAATTTTTTCCTGTTTGAAATACTGACCTGGTTCCTGTCTCCTGGCTAGACCCAGGATGGTATATAGTCTCAACTAGTTAGCTCCCATGCATCCTTTCTCAGGAAACTTACAGAGGATGCATTCATGGAAAACAGGTAGAAAACCACAAAAGAAAATGGTAGCAGATTCAGGAAGCAGAGGCCCAACACAAGACAAAACTTAAGGGGTCTCAGGACAAGGCCAGGGGGCCACCAGCCCAGAAGGAGCAGGGGCACAGAGCCCTTCAGGATGTATGTCTCCAGGGAGGGAAAAATGGAACTGATACATCACCTAATGTGTTTGAAATAAGTGGCCGGGCACAGTGGCTCATGCCTGTAATCTCAGCACTTTGGGGGGCCAAGGCGGGTGGATCATGAGGTCAGGAGTTCAAGATCAGCCTGGCCAAGATGGTGAAATCCCGTCTCTACCAAAAATACAAAACTTAGCCAGGCATGGTGGTGGGTGCCTGTAGTCCCAGCTACGAGGGAGGTTGAGGCAGAGAATTGCTTAAACCCAGGAGGCAGAGATTGCAGTGAGCCGAGATCGTGCCACTACACTCTAGCCTGGGTGACAGAGCGAGACTCTGTCTAAAAAAAAAAAAAAGTATTAATTCTAGGAAATGGTACCAGAAAGGAAAATAGAACTGAAATATAACACATCATTTGGGTTAGCAATATACAATATTTATATGGTCAAAATGATGTAAACATTATTTTATTCATAGTGTTGATTTAAAATAAATTTTATTTTAAATTAAATTTAAAACAAAATATTAGGATCAAATACTTAAAATTGATTTAAATTATACATACATTTTTCTTTATAATATTCTCGATTTAATTGAAAGCTTTGTTATAACTGTACTGAGATGCTTGTGGGAGAGGAAGTGTGTGCAGGTGTGAGTGTGTTCAAGTGTGTATGAGAGAACATTAGTAGGAAGTCAGCAGGTAGTGTCTACATTTGGTAAATCAAAAATAGCCCCTAATGTATTATTCAGCAACATGGTAATAAATACCAGCAACGATAGTTAAAAGTTGAAAGCAGTTTTCTCTGGGAAACTTGATGATAGGCCTGGAGTGGAAATTTGCTGCTTTTTATCATAAGTCTTGTATGACTATCTGACTTTTAAATTTATGTACATGATGACTTGCTTTTATTGAAAAAACAAGAGAGACTGAAGGATGCCTCAAAATCTAAACAGTGGCTACTTTGAGGAATAGGAATTTTTTTTTCTATTGTTATTCTGTATTTTTCAAGTATATATTATTTTGTAATTAAAAATAATCAATATATATTAATATTTTAAAATAAATAAGGAGATAACATGACCATACATGTCTGCTGCACACACACCTACATACATGTGCATATGTAGAAGCACATATACATATACACACATATAGACATGTAAGTTTATCTCTTATATATAAACATTTTAGATGTTTCTCCTATCATCTGGCTGGATGTTCATTAAAACAGATTTGAAACTTAGGAATATTTGTCCAAATAACTCCATTTTCTTTGTACACTTTCTCTTGGCATTCTAAGATATATGCAAAAGGAAGGGTGTTAGAGGCAGGTGGCCCTCCTGGGGGAGATGTCCCATCCATCACTCTGGCCCAACTATCAGCTGGACTAATAGTGGCCAATTGTGAATTGTCTCTCCTCCCCCTTTCACCTCACTAAGACATGCACTTCAAAGACTCTTTGATACATTCTACAGCCTAAAGCAGGTTGGCCAGGAGGGAAGAACTGGAAATCAAAACCGTCTAAATGAGCCCCTTATGAGTCAAATTCAAATGTACTTTAAAGGCATGATAGATGATTGATTGATTGATTGATTGATACAGAGATAGCTAGTTAGAGATAGGTAGGGATAAATAGAGATAAAAAGATAACAGTATGACCCCTTTTACCCAAGAACTGATTCCATATGTGTTCTCCACTGCTCTGGGAGAATACAGAAAGTCCATGGCTTCAATTCTCCTTCCAAGTATGTCTCTGGCTATTCATGAGAGATACTGATCATTTTCCTGAGATGCTGAGCAACCTGCCCAGAGATGAGCGGGGCAGGGTAGGGTGGCGGTGAGTGGTTTAGGGGTTGGTTTCAATAATCACTGTTGCCAAAATTAGTCATCCACACTCCCTGGTTCTGGGGCAGAGTAGGCACTGTGGACAGAGTATTATACTCATTACCTGCCATGAAATGGGTTGTTTGGATTGGTATCCGCCATACACACATTTCTCCCAGCATGATCCAGACAAGCATGCATAGGAATCAGAGAGAGGTTTCACAAAACCACTGGAAGAAAGCTCAGTGATAAGGTCTTTCACATTCTAGCGTGCAGTTCAGAGCACATACTCTGGTTGTCTTAGTGTGTGGATCCAGTGCTTTCCTTTATTAGATAAACAATCTTTGTTGTATTAAGTTCAGTTTCCTCATTTATAGAACTTGCCCAATGGAATTGTTTGAGGATTGGATGAACAAATGTATCCAAAGTGCATAAACAGCACCTGTCACATCAGAAATATTCAATGAGTGTTTGTTACTATTTTATATTATCCTTTGTATAAATCTATTTAGTTGTCAGAGTTGTCATAAATGCACAAGCTCAGCATGAAAGACCTGCGATGTAGGCAATGAAGGTATTATTACCATCTCCATTTGACAGATGAGGAGTCAGAGGCTCACACCAATAAATAGTTGCTTGGCTTAGCACACTGTAGAGCCAGAACTTGACCCCAGAGCTTCCAAGTCCACTGCCACACTTTTCCTGAAGCTGAAGAGGCACCTCTACTCCAACTTAACATATCATGATATTGCTATCAAAACTTCTACTGATCCACGTGAAATTAAAATCACTAAGAATCCTTCCACTGACCAAGGTCCAGTCTTCTGACAAGCCTAGTGTTAGGATTATGGCCCAAAAGCAGGTAAGCTGAAATTGGGTCTAGCTCTGCCACTGTGGCCTTGGGCAAGCAACCTACCCTCTCTGGTCCTCGAGTTCCTAATCTGTAAGGTGGGGGAGTTAGACTCATTGTCCCTAGATAATGGTTAAGAGTTCCTAGATAACAGTTAATCAGCTCTGAAATTCATGATTCTTTAACTTCTTTTTCCTCCTTTACACAAGCTGGCCTTTGAAGGACAGAGATGCCCAGAACATGTATCATCAAACCTAGGCAGTTTTGTACCATTTTACAGGCAGCAGAGTAGGGAGTAGGGAGCTAGTAACCAAATGGGATCAATGGCTATCCCTGGAAAGCACTGTGGATTTTCTGTTCAGAAAACCAAAACCCCCAACAGCAAGATAACATCTATTCCTAAACCTGAAGAGTTTTCCTATTCAATATGAGAGAATCTGAAAGGAACTTAGGAATCAATCCATCTCCTTTTTACAGACCAGAGAACTGAGACAATGAGAATTTCATGCGTCACCCAAGATGACATAGTTAATTAACTACAGAGATGTGACTTGAACCCAAGGCTCCAGGCTCCTCTTCCATGTTGCTTCCACTATATTGTGCTTCATCCTCCAGGAGGTTTAGAAAATCTGCATCCATGGTTCAGATGTCTCCTCGCCAGGAGACAAGCCATATTGGGATCAAAGCACATCTGTGAGGCTAATGACAGTCTAATTCACTATTGGCAGAAACATGGGAGATTTAGGGAGAAAATTGCAACAGACTGTTAACAGACCGTTCTGCAGCACATTGCTGAAAACAGAAAACACCTCTTAGATCACAAAGCATCATTGAGAAGGGGAGCCAACAATCCCTGCTCATTTCACATTCGGCTCCTTCGGATGGTCGGTGGTCCCCCAAACCAGCATGCTCCAAACGCACATCTGCTTCCATGCTGGAGAAACAAGAACCAGGGCTCTACTGAACTCACAATAAATTTATTTTTTCAAAAGCAGAGTTAAGAGCTTAACTGGATAAACTAAAAAAAAAAAAATCAAGTGAGTATGATGCAATCAGCCCCTTTGTGTTCCAAGAAAATAGCCAGGGTCCCTGACATCTAGATAGCTATCTTTCCAGACTTTTCCAAGCCTTGCCAGCTGTCATTTGAGTTTAAACTCACTTCCTACAAAGGAAAAACACACCACTATTTCTCTTTCATTGACTGAATAAGTCTTCACTAAGCACTTTCTAGATGTCAAGAGTGTGATAAATCATCTCAGGGGCTAATTCTATTGCAATTCTACTTCTAATTATCAAAGCCCCCAAAGACCCACTGACCAATAATAAACAGAATTCAGGTGTGGTGGCCAACAGCCCCAAGGGCCAAATCCCAACCCTCCCTCCCTTTTCTGGTTAAAATACTTTATCCTCAGAGTATTAAACACCACATAGCGTATATTTTCCTTTAAAACACCATCATCTGAATTGGATACACACATACACATACATTTTTTAAAATTTCAATTTCAGGTACTTCTTTTTATGTAACTTTTATTATGAGAATTTCAAACACAACAGTAGATAGAATAGTATAATAAAACTCCACATACCTATCATCTAGATTTGACAATTATTAACATTATTCTCTTGTGTCTCTTCTATTTCCCTCTTACTTTACAGAAAAAAAATTAAGCATTTCTTAATGATGCCATAATCTAGGGTAACCATACATTTCCATTTGCCTGGGATGATCACAGGTTATACTTCTTTGTATTAACTAATACCTATTAACTAATTTTATTTTAAATAAAATAAAATTTTTTGTTTTAAAAAATGACCTGGTTTGTATAATAAATTCTGTGGTCACTTCACCTATAGCCGATATTACCAGTCTAAGGCACTGAAGAAAATAGCGATGTCTTATACTGTTTGTCATTACTCAGTACTATCCTGCTCTTCTAGGCTCTTCTCTGAACCTCAAGAACAGAAAGCTCGAGTACTGCAATTCACAGATTCCCTGGCTAAATTCCACCACTGAAAGAAATTGACGTAAGATTTGGAAGACAGAAGAGACGAAAAGCATCTTCTCCAGCTTCAGCAGACACATAGGTCTTGGAAGCTAGCAGACAGCAGATGTGGACTTTTGCTTGTGGTTTACAGGGCTGCAGATAGCCCAGACCATAGCTGGTGGTTTCCAGCAATCCCTGAAATTTACTATGTATGTTCTCCTTGGATGCAGAAACCTTGTCCTCTATCCCCAGTGCCTAACACAGAGTAGAAACTCACAGAATACTTGGTAAATAAACAAGTGAAAGAGCAATTCTTCACCAGCTTCAGCAGCTTAAGGATAAAGAATTTTGCATCTAAAGAGGACAAGGTCATCTCAGCATTTGATGCTATGTTCAGGTCTAGACCTTCATTGCCTAATACACAGTGGTCACTATCCCCATGGGGCTATTTAAATTTAAATTTAAATTAATTAACTAAAATTAAATGAAATTTAAAATTTAATTTCTCAGTTACATTGGTCACATTTTAAGTGCTTAACAGCCAGAGATGGCTAATGGCTGCCATATTGGGCAGCCCATTTCCATCACTGCAAAATGTTCTACTGGACTGTGCTGGTTTCTAGAA
Source organism: Rhinopithecus bieti (assembly GCF_001698545.2). Classification (NCBI taxonomy): domain Eukaryota; kingdom Metazoa; phylum Chordata; class Mammalia; order Primates; family Cercopithecidae; genus Rhinopithecus; species Rhinopithecus bieti. The sequence continues at coordinate 8,740,925 of NW_016806571.1, forward strand.
TTAGTAGAACAGAAGAACCACTTTCCAAGGCAGAGCTAGTAAAACTCCTCTCGTCTGCTTACATGTGTAGATGATACATTTTTACAGCTAACTCAGAGACAAAATGACCAGCCAGAAGACTGAGAGACAAGCACTAAGGAAGTGGGTTCTAGCAAGGGAGTAAGAATCTCAATGCTAGCTAGCTTTTATTGGGCAGTTAGTGTGTAAAAACCCCTGTAATAAGTACTTTACACATACCTTATTTAAAAATAATATAAATAAATACAGATCCACTATCCCTTAGCTACCAATTCCAAAATCCAAAAAGCCCTGAAAACCATTTACTTTTTAAATAAGTTTTGCCACAAACTCACTTGGCAGTAAAATCTGACCCGAATTTGAATTGCTGTGAGCCTATTCCTAATCTTTATTTAGCATGAATTGTCATTTTGCTGAAGAAACATTAATAGGTTACAGGATACCACCCAGACCCCACCTTTGCTGGTGGTTGAACGTAAAATAGGGCATATGTGCTATTTTGTTTTTCTAAAATCTGAAAGAATCTCAATTCTAAAATACATTTTGCCCTAAGTGTTCAGAAAGCAATTTTGGACCTGTATTTTTATTTTCTTATTTTACAAACGAAAATACAAAACTCAGAGAAGTGAAGGTATTTGCCCCAATTCACAGAGACAGTAAGGGAGAAGCAGGGATTCTAACCCAGTCTATGCCCAAAGCCCAGTCCTTAACCACTAGTTAACACTGCCTCTCTCAGCTACAAATGCAACCAGTGTGGCTATGCTACAAATTTATAGCAAAGGCCAAGCCACCAAATCTGGAATTAGGGTAAAAACTATACATTCCAGAGAGTACCTCGGGACCCTAACCAAGCCCTATAACCACAACCAAAACTGACTGAATTAGAGTCACCATCTGCCCAGCACAAGTGGAGGCAATGTGGGTTTAGTATTTGCGATATTTCAAAGGAAACTGAATCCCAGTATCAAGTTCTCCAATACATTGCAGTAATTAACATTTTCAGAACCTAGCTATTTAATTTAAAACACCTCAGGGTACAGGATCCTCAATAAAAGCGAAACAAAGGAAAATTCCCCATCCGGAGAAGCAAATCCGGCTTTCTTAATCACAGCTGAGCGCAAAGGCTCCCTCACGCTGAAAGAGGCCAACCCAGTTTCCTTTTTCATGATCCTGCTGAAAAAGAGGACGCTAGGGAAACCCTCAGGGAGCCCTAGAGGCCTGGCTGTCAGCTTCCAGAGGGCATACTCTGGGGGCACATCAAACCACTGGCATGAATCAGTAGCCACACCAGTGGCATGGCTCATAGGCAGGTCAGTGATCAATGATCCAGGATCCAGGGATCCTTGGGTTTTGTTAAGAAATCACTATAGACCTGGGGAAGAACACCAGTGATTTCAGCAATATAATGCAGCATGGGTAACTCTCTATTTGGAATTGTTTAATTAGTTAATGAGTTTGGGGAGCAGCTCTTCTTAGGGATGATTAGTTAAGGTTTAACACATGGGACTGCAGAAAATTCTCATTCGTAGGAGTCAGCAGATTTCCCTTCTCATTGATGGCCAATCAAAAGCCCTCACAGTGTGCTTACCAAGTGCCGTACTCAATGCTCACTTTAGCAATATGTTTCCAAATTCTCAGCCGATGAGACACTGAGACAAAATGGGGAGTAAAAGCCCTTGCAAGAGGGTTTAATGCATCAATCTAGGTAGGGACTGGTTTTGGCTGAACTGTCTGGGACTTAAACTCCCTTTTCACTACTTACATCTTGGGCTTCCAGTGATGAGAGTACAGTAGCCTGGTACTCCTTGACACCTACTGCTGTAAAAGCATTAGAGAAAATTGTTGATCTGCACTTGTCATAGAACAAAGGAAATATGTCCCTGTGGCCTGGACGAGGAGAGAGGCTGCCTGATTCTCATTTAACCAGGTGGGTGTCATAATTCCAGGAAGAGATCCAAAAGCAATTTCTGCCGCCTCACACCATCTGGAATGTTCTTTACCCCAAAAAAGCATCGGGAAGACTCACAAATTACTCATATACATGCCCTTGGGTGCTCTGCGGAAGGAAATGACTTCAAAAGATTAGATCTGCTGATACTTCAGAAAGCCATTTGTTCCAGATAAATGCAAATTACCCCACACAAAAGGTTCCGACATGAAGATAATCACCATGGTTAACTCCAAGGAAAGAAGCTGTATCTCTCACCTGTAAGGACTATCCTCTTATGGTCAACAGAACTCAGTTCTGTTGCATGACTCTGTACAAGGGTCTGTCTCAGAGAGCTGCCACCATCAGTGATTCTGCCTGGTGTCAGGCAAAGTGAGAGCCCCAGGAGAGAAACCCAAAGTCACTGCAATGAACTCATGCTTAACTGGCAATGTCTTATTCTAAGCAGGATGAAACTTTTAAACACCACAAAACTAAAGGATATGTGCTTTTAGCCAATAACTAGCTTCTTATTTGTGTACAAAGTTTTTGAGCTTCTGACACCATACTGCTAAGAAAGGAAAAGTTGGAAGATGCTGGGGCTTTGAGGTTCAGATCATTGTGGTCTACAGAGTGAGATGTCCCCCATTTCTATCCTTCAGGACTTCCCAGTAACACCATAGACCCAGGTTGTAAGCTCTTCTGAGCCAAAACCAAAAATTTAGAAACATTCAGGCACATGGTGCTTGCAACTATGGCTTTCAAATGGCGGTGTATAAAATGTCCTGGTGTAGGAGTCACAATCCACTGAAGGATCATGGCAAGTCTCTCAAGCTCTCCGGTTTCAGGTTCTTTATCACACGGGGAGTATGCATGATTAACAACACAAATTTTGCAGCCCAATTTCTTAGGCTCACATCTTGATTTTGTTACTTACTTTGTGACACTGGACATAGAACAGTGCCTGGTTCATAGATAACTGCTATATACGTGTTACTATTGTTGTTATCAGTAAAATGAGAATGAAAACATTGGTCCTTCCTATACTACAGAGAAGTAATAAGGGCAAAACTGAATGAGATGTTTCAAAAACAAGTTCAAAAGAGTGAAGAAATCACTACATAAGCAAATTTCCTATTATGTTTCTTTTTTATAACACATCCTACTACTATGGTATTTCATTGATTCTAAGACACAGAGTTTTTGACATTTTAGCATCTCTGAAGTTGGATGTATCTGACAATGAGGGGATATAATTAATTGGCATTTTATAATTTTTGAATACTACATAAAATATGTTTTATAATTAATTGTATCTTAAGTTCAATAAAATATGATAGTATATTTTCAATAAATGTAAATCATTTGGTTGTTTCTGGGTTCAGACATCCAATCTTGCTCATAATCATAATTTTACTTCTTCTTCAGATGCCCTCTTTAAATTTCAAACTAATTTGGTCTAGGACTACTGGACTCTGAAGCAGAAGGACTGGGATCCAATCCTGATCAAAACAACCACAGGTGCAGGCTGGGGGCATGATAAAATAACAATGACTATAATAACAAAACTCATTTTATGAAAACACTTCTGAAAAGAATAGTTCAAAATAAATTTAAGTATGCATTAGGTGATAAAAATGCCATTTTAAATCCTTGGTGAAAGAATGGACCTACCAATAAATAAATTGTTGTACAACAAAAGGCAGCAAATTAAAGGGGGTGGGGAGGGCGCTTAGAGTTGAAGAACTACCTTACTCCTTACAGCAAAATCCATTTCAGGTGCAGAGGGAAAAAAAGTAAAGGGAACTTGGTCTTGCACCTTAAGTACCAGCACAGCCACAGGCAGGTAGAGCACTAACCAGGTTCTTGGGGTCCCCAGTTCCAAGACTTCACTCTTAGATGGTAGTTTTGGACCTCCCTGGGCCAGAGAAGAGCCCACTGCCATGAAGGATGAGTCCAGGCCAGGCAGCATTCAGCACAAGCTTACCGAAGGGCCCTTGGGCCTTCCGGGAACATCAGCAGTAGTCTGGCAGTGTTCTTTGTGGCGTAGGGGGCAGGGCCTATGGAGCGGGGCTCCTCTGACTTTGGAAAGGGGAGGAAAGAGTGGGAAAAACTGCATCCTGTGGTGTGAGTGCCAGCTCAGCCACAGCACAGTAGAACAGCAGGTAGACTTCTAAGGTTTTTTACTTGAGTCCCTGATTCTCAGGCGGCACCTCTGGACCCACCTGGAGCCCGGACAACCTCACCACCCTGGAGGGAAGTTCACAGGCCTGGATGGCTTTGCCACCAGTTGATTGTAGAGCCCCAATACAATAATAGCTGGAGACTTCAATACTCCACTTGCAGCATTGGACAGATCGGAAGATTGTCTGGAAAGACGAAATTCAGCAAAGAAACATTGACTTAATCTGCACTATAGGCCAAATGGATCTAACAGATATTTACAGAATATGTCTTCCAATGGCTATGGAATACACATTCTTTTCCTCAGCACATGGATCATTTTCAAGGATAGACTATTAGGTTAGGTCACAAAACAAGTCTTAAAACATTTTAAAAACTGAAATAATATCAAGCATCTTCTCTGACCACAATGGAATAAAACTAGAAATTAATAACCAGATAAATTTTGGAAACTACATAAATACATGAAAATTAAACAATATGCTCCTGCATGACCAATGGGTGAATGAAGACATTAAGAAGGAAATTGAAAAAATCATTGAAACAAGTGATAATGGAAACACAGCATACCAAAACCTATGGGATACAGCAAAAGCAGTACTGAGAGGGAAGCTTATAGCTAAAAGTGCCCACATCAAAAAAGAGGAAAAACTCCAAAGAAACAATCTAATGATGTATCTTAAAGAATCAGAAAAGCAAGAGCAAACCAAACTCAAACTTAGAAGAAAAGAAATAATAAACATCAGAACAGGAATACATGAAATGAAAATAATACAAAAGATCAGGCTGGGCACAGTGGCTCATCCCTGTAATCCCAGCACTTCGGGAGTCCGAGGCTGGGGGATTGCCTGAGCTCAGGAGTTCGAGACCAGCCTGGCCAACATGGCAACACCCCGTCTCTACTAAAAATACAAAAACTTATCTAGGCGTGGTGGCACATGCTTGTAATCCCAGCTACTTGGGAGGCTGAGGCAGGAGAATTGCTTGAACCTGGGAGGCAGAGGTTGCAGTGAGCCGAGATCATGCCACTGCACTCCAGCCTGGGTGACAGCAAGACTCTGTCTCAAAAAAAAAAAAAAAAAAAAAAAAGATCATTGAAACAAGAAGTTGGTTTTTTGAAAAGTTAAACAAAGCTGACAAATCTTTAGCCAAACTAAGAAAAAAAAGAGAAGATCCAAATATACCTTCAGTATTGAAAATGATGCAAAGATAAAATACCTAGCATAGCAAGTTGGCATTATATGTGAAGCAACAGAAGCCATACATGATTAAATTATTTGGCAGAGAAGATTTCTTGTATTTTGGGCCAGTGTTTTCACTTTTATGATCTTCAGAACACTCACTGAACTTGTATTTGGAGAGTGGCTGTGGTCTAAAAGTTTTGTAAGTACATGCTGTCCATTTGGAAAAACAAAACAAAACTAAACAATCACAAGCAAAGGAGATATAGAATGAAAAGAATTTGCTATTTTTGCAGGGCACGGTGACTCACACCTGTAATCCCAGCACTTTGGGAGGCTGAGGCAGGTGGATCGCTTGAGGTTGGGAGTTCGAGACCAACTTGGTCAACATGGTGGAAGCCGTCTCTACTAAAAATACGAAAATTAGCTGGGTGCAGTGGTGTGTGCCTGTAATCCCAGGTACTTGGGAGGCTGAGGCAGGAGAATTGATTGAACCTGGGAGGCAGAAGTTGCAGAGAGCCGAGATTGTGCCACTGCACTCCAGCCTAGGTGACAGAGGGAGACTCTGTCTTTTAAAAAATTGCTATTTTTATAAGTCCTTTCTATGGGACATAAATACATTAAAGAAAACATTTTTCAAAAGAATCTTGGAATAAAATAGACATTCCTAAGTATGATAAAATGGACATATGCCATAAAGAAAAGAGCTACTAAATTTAACTTCATTTATATTTTACATTTCTGAATGAAAAAAAAAATCAATAGATAAATAACAATGAAGGGTGGGGGTGGCAACATTTATGACAAATAGCTAATTTCCTTGTAAGTACATGGTAGTTTTACAATTTTCAAAATCCAGCTCAGAAACAAGAAATAAGGCCAGGCACGGGAGCTTGTGCCTGTAATCCCAGCACTTTGGGAAGCCTAGGCGGGAGTAACACTTGTGGCCAGGAGTTCAAGACCAGCCTGGGCAACAGAGCAAGACCCCCATCTCTACAAAAAAATTAAAATATTAGTCAGGATGGTGGTGCACACCTGTAGTCCCAGCTGCTCAGGAGGCTGACAGGAGGATCACTTGTGTCCAGGAGGTCGAGGCTGCAGTGAGCCATGATTACACATCTAGCCTAGGCAACAGAGTGAGACTCTGTCTCAAAAATAAAAAAAGAAAGAAAGAAAAAGAAAAGGGAAACAAGATTTCAACTCTGCCACTGACTAGCTTTGTGATGATGGCAAGCAGCAACCTCTCTGAAGCTAGGGTTCCACTTCTGCTAGTGAGACCTGGGCGAGATTGTCCTCAGAGTCTTCCCAGTTCCCATACTATGTGATTGTCTGCAAATCTCCATGTTTGAAAAAGAGGAAAATTATGCATGTAAATGGAATGGAATTTTATAAAGGATACAACATAAAACAGATTAAAAGACAGATTGTTTGGCTTGAATTCCTAAACAATTACACTGCAAAGTACAAAATGAGACTTCTTGTTTGTAACTTAAAATTTTAAAAGAACTTTTATGGATGAAAAGTACCATAGAATCTCATGATTAGTCTGTTCACAAGCTAACAAATTATAAAATGTCTGTCTCCTTTTCTAGAGAGAAATAAAGGGTCATTCAGGGACTACCAGCCCTCGAGTTAAAATTAATTTCCAGTAAATCTGAAAGGAGAGCAACATGTCCACGGAGTGATCCCAACACCTACAAAAACCACAAAGGAAGTGAGAGCAGACAACAGTTTTCCTTCAGAGCAGTGGGGGTGTGAGGTCTTGGTAGGTTTGCTGTGCACAGAGCGCCCATCATCTTCCCACCAAGCCCGATTCACAACCTAAGTGACTCTGGAGGGCTGAGCAAGGAAGCGGATTGATCCCAGCTGGCTCCTAATAGTTCACGAATCTCTGATGCTCTGCTTAACCCAGAGTCTGTCATTTTTTTTTCACTCCCAGGCTTTTCTGCAGATGCCAAACTCTAGGAGAATCTCTTCTCTCCCACTGCTCGACAGCCTTGCTAACCCACGAAATCATTCCCACAGCCTTCTGTGGCTCCCTAAAGCCACTCCTGTCATCTGCTAACCCCACCGTTCCAGAACAGTGGCACATCAATAAAACCCAGCGGTTCTGTTATTTGGGTTTCATTAAGCTTTTCAGGAGAATCTTTTGTGGTGGACAGATAGTAAAGGAAACAGAACAAAGAAATAAAGCACCAGCTCATTAGAGCTAAAGCAGAGCACAGAACCGAAGCAGAGCATAGAACCAAACTCTACTCACTTGGAAAGGGTTGGCTAGGGGGTCTTAGAAGTCTGCAGGCTCTATAAAAGGAATGTTGCTCTTCAGACACTGAGCAGGGAAACTTGTCGGTGGCATTTAGTGGTTTAATCCAAGCCCTAGGATATGGACTTTAGGACAGAACAAAATTGTTCTAGGGATGTGAGCCCCTCCTTACCTGATAACAGTCCAAACCCCAGGGACTGACTTCCTCACTTGAGGCTGGCTGCTTTCCAGTCCCAGGACCTTATCCAGCTTGCCTTCCCCTTTCTCCAAGAAATTCTTCCTTGAAAGGAGATACACTTTAGCATAATAACTCTTTAGACAGATATTTATCAAGGGTCTATTCCTCACCAAGTATCATGTGCAATGCTTTGGTGTCCATTGCCCTATTCCACAGGAATCTACTTACAGGCAGAAGCAGAGAATTTGCTGAGCCCTTACAAGAGGCTGCATAGAAGTCTCTAAATGGGAGGTCCCAATTTTCCAAGTTGGGGCTCAGAGCAAGAGGACTCACCCTGCTCAGAACTTCTTTAATGGAGGATCATATTAAAATGCGGACTCTCATTCTACACATCTGGAATTGGGCTTGAGATTCTTCATTTCTAACAAGTTCCTGGACCACTCTTTGAGCAGCAAGGCCCTGACTCCTGGAGGAGAAGATGCCACCTCCTATGCGTCACCCCTGCTTTGGTTCTGGTGGGAAGGGTAGGGCCTTGAGGGAAAGGGTGTGACTGCTGGAAATGGCTGGTGCTCTTAGAGGATCCTGAGTGAACACATCCAGCCCCTTACTTTTCCCCAATTCAATCTCCTAAAGATTTTTTCCTTTTTAATAAACCCAGTGGTTAAAAACTAGCTTGTTAGTTAAAGGCCTGAGGGACACAGAGGGAGGCTCATGCCCTACCACTCAGTTCATTAGCTGGAGTAACAACCAATTTCAAGGTGATTATTGCTATTATAAGCTCTGATCAATTTTTTAAACATGTTTCCAGGTTTTGAACCTAAAGTGGGAATATTAGAGCTCAGAGAGCAGCTCTGTTGAGAATTAGTCATATCCCCAGATTAATATCTGATCTCTCCATCAAAGAGAATACAGGACACATTTAGTTAGGGTTCTAATTGTACCTCCAATAAACCTCCACCACAGTGAAATATGAGTGCCCATAATTTTTAGTTTCAACTTCCTATACATAATCCATCTGACTGGATGGTCTCAAGCAGAGGCAGTTAAAGCAATTTGTTTCACTTATATAAAGAAATAAATCAGTGCTTAATTATGTGAGGTTTATTATTAACAGTGCTGGCAATCTGACCATATGCCATGACTTCATCTTTTTACATCAAGAAAAAATATGAGAATATACTGACTGCTTTTATGATACCTGTGCCCACTCCAGAGTGATGCTTGGGGAGGAAAGTGGCACACAATGTGACCCAATGAGGAGAAAGAGGTTCTATGTGTTCACACTGTTCTCAGCACCCAGCTGTGGGCCTATGATGCATGCATAATGGTCAATGAACAGTTGCCACTGAGAAAAGGCAGGAAAACTTCACATCATCCTTAGTACTGCTTCCCAGCATGAGAACAAGTCCACCAAATCTTTTTTTCTCCATAATCTCAACATCTTTCCTAGACCAGCATTAAATCACCAGCATGCAACAGAAGAGAGGTCACAGATTTGGTGTCAGAAACGTGAGTCCAAATCCCCACTCTTACTAGCTGTGTGACTTGAATAAGTGAGCCAACCCCTCTGACTTCCTGTTTATTTCCCCAGCTGAAAACATGGGATATTGATGCCTCCCATGCCAGTTCATATGAGGATTAGACATTATGGATGAGTAACACCTGGCCCATATTAAGTGCTATTAAAAGGTAGCTATTACTTTGGAAATTCCTATTCTAGGGATAAATTGGAGAACTAAAACTTAAGCATGTCTATATCCTATGGTCTTTGATGAACTGATGACATCAGTGACAGTATTTCAAATTGGATTTTTAGTTTGCTCTTGCCTTTGATATCTATTTCTAGCATTTAGGGCCAATTTCCAATTTCTCTTTAGATTGCTGTGTATCTCACAGCAAACCAGTGAGCATTCTGAGGTTCATCTGTTTTATAGATGATCCAGTTCTTAGGGAGTTAAAGCTTTCAGGATGAGAGCTGTGACAGGCAGGTTGGCACTCAGGAAATACTTCACACTGGCCCCTGGAACTCCTCCTGCTGTGGCAGACAGCTAGTTACTCAGTCAACATGCATTCTCCTGTATTCCTTGGCAAAAGAATCCAGTTGTAGATGCCCAGCTAAAATATGTATTTGCAGGTCAAGATGGCCAACAATACACAAATGGAAATTGTTGAAGCAGATTTTCAGGAAACCTCCTTGAGGGAGGCACAGACAGCTGGCATCTCCTCCTCTCACCCTTTCCTCTTCCCCGTACTCCATTCCTGAGTATGGAAGTGATGATTAGAACCCCAGCAGTCAGATGGAACCATAGGCAGCCCTGGGGATAAAAGCCGTGGGCTGAGGATGAAGGGACAGGAAGATGGAAAGAACCTGGGACCCTGATGACACCAAATTAGCCTTGAGACTGCTTGTCTCTGGTCTTCTATTGCAGCGGGGACAAAAGAAAAATGTAAGTTATGTAAGTCACTGTTATTACTGATCTATGTTACTAGTAGCCAAATGCAACTACTTTTGGTTTTTTTTTTTTTTTTTTTTTTTTTTTTNATAGCTGCCCCCTACCCCTTCTTTTTTTTTTCCTTTCCTTTTTTTTTTCTTTTTAAGAGATGAGGTCTCACTATGTTGCCCAGGCTGGAATGCAGTGGCTAGTCACAGGCGCAATAATGGTGCAATACAGCCTTAACCTCCTGGGCCCATGTGATCCTATCTCACACTCCGGAATAGCTGGGACTACAGGTGTGAAGCACAGCACCCAGATAATTTTTTTTTTAAGACAGAGTTTTTTGCTCTGTTACCCAGGCTGTAGTGCAGAGGCACAGTCTCGACTCACTGCAAACTCTGCCTCCTGGGTTCCAGCGATTCTCCTGCCTCAGCCTCCTGAGTAGCTGGGATTACAGGCGTCCACCAGCAACACCCAGCTAAGTTTTGTATTTTTAGTAGACGAGGTTTCACCATGTTGGCCAGGCTGATCTTGAACTCTTTTTTTTTTTTTTTGAGACGGAGTCTTGCTCTGTCGCCCAGACTGGAGTGCGGTGGCACAGTCTTGGCTCACTGCAAGCTCCGCCTCCCGGGTTTACGCCATTCTCCTGCCTCAGCCTCCCGAGTAACTGGGACTACAGGCGCCCGCCACCTCGCCCGGCTAGTTTTTTTGTATTTTTTTAGTAGAGACGGGGTTTCACCACGTTAGCCAGGATGGTCTCGATCTCCTGACCTCATGACCCGCCCGCCCCGGCCTCCCAAAGTGCTGGGATTACAGGCTTGAGCCACCGCGCCCGGCCTACTTTTTGGATTTTTATACACATCCCAAGCAGACTTGCACTATGCACAAAGAACCCTAGAAGAACAGTATTCCAGATCTGTGCTAAAAATGCAAAAGCTTTATCTACCCCAAATACACTAGTATGTTACTCATACGTGACTGAAAATGTGGATATTCCTTCCAGTGGGAATAATTTATTTAATTTTATAATATTCTGGACTTGCAATAAATACCCCAAAGGCATACCTTCTACAAGGTCTCTAGCTTAATTGAGTCCACGTTCTGAAGCCTATGAAGTCATCAGTCCTAAAATGGCTCTGCTTTTCATCCCTCACGACAGTCTTAAACTCTTTTTAAACTCTTTACTAGACACTGTAGCAAAATAAAACTTACTTGAAAACATTAAGGGCTGATGAACTGGTTTGGATTTTCTCCAATCCTCTAGACTTTCTCTCCTTCCCATAGCTCTAAAACGAAGTTCAGCCACTTTGAAATGAAGGCACTTGATTTGGGGCCCCCACACATTGATTTATCTAGCAGAAGGTGCTTGCATTTTTCAAGCCAGAGCAAAGGGCTTCCATACCACTGTGTCATCCCTTTGGTGAGGTATGATGGTTCTTGGTTGCCAGATTAAATAGAAATAGAGTGTCCCATTTCTGGCTCCCATGAAGAGGCAACTAAGACGGGCTGATCTGAGAAAATAACCATTTTTCAATAGAGAAATGTATTAATCAAGATAAATTCAACTCCTAGTTTCCCTCACCATATCTCATTTTAGGCACCTAGAATGGAGGGGAAAAAAAAAAAGAATGCATCTTTTTTTTTTTTTTTTTTTTTTTTTTTTTTTTTTGTGGGGCACTGTCTTGCTCTGTCATGCAGGCTGGAGTATAGTGGTTCAATCATAGCTCACTGCAGCATTGACCTCCTGGGCTCAAAGAATCTTCCCACCTGAGCCTCCCCAGTAGCTAGGACTATAGGTTTGCACCACCATGCCTGGCTTTTGTTTATTTTTTTATAGAGATGGAATCTCACTGGTTTACCCAAACTGGTGTCAAACTCCTGGCCTCAAGTGATCCTCCTGTCTTAGCCTCCCAAAATGCTAAGATTACAAGTGTGAGCCACCATGCCTGGCCTCATCTGAACTTTAATGAGATATTTGATACCATTCTACACAACATTTCTGTCTTAACTTTGCTTACCTTATATTGCTGACATAACATGGATCGACTAACACTTTACAAGTGGAAATTAATTGTTCAAAAACCCTCAAGATAGTAAGCAGACTAGACTTCTGAAGTTTGTTCTCATGTTATTTAAAATCTTTATAAAATAATAAATGAATAACTGATATTGTACATGTACAGATGCAATAGATGGGTTGGAACTGTTCCTATCAAAAAAGCATAAATAGAATGTAAATGCCTTCACTTAATTAGTAAATATGGCTCATTTGAGCACAGGTTGGTATTTAACAGAGAACGTGCAAAGAAATACACAAAATAAAGACACTGACAGAAAAACACTTGGTTGGAGGGAGAAGGAAAGGGGACTACAAGCTTTGAATTCTCTGAAGATAATATAAGATTATGGTAAATGAACTCCACCAGCTAGCTAGCAATCCTTTCCCCAGCAAAGGTGACAGGTTAATCATTCTATTTAATATCAAAAGCCCACCCTGAAAGCTCAAGGTTCCGAATCTGGGAGTGAGTAATGCAGAACTCCATTTCCTAGCTGTAGAACACCAAAAGGCAATTTGTGGGACTAAGTAGACCACTAGCAAAGAATCTCAATCCAGCCTTCCATAGTCTCCAGCCAGAACTTAACGAGGCATGAATTTTCACCACAAAGTAGATTTCTTCATTAAATAGCTAATTAAGCTCTTTTGAAAAAGTGATTTTCAACAGAGCTGATAAATTCAACTCAAATTGGAGCATTAACTAATCAAAGCAAGAGACTTCTGCTCAAAAGTACAAACCAAAAGGCTTACAATTCCTACCTCCTCACATACCTTCATTTATAGATAGATAGATAGATAGATAGATAGATAGATAGATAGATAGATAACCTGTTCCTAAATGTGATTAAATAAACATTTGGAACCTGAAATCATGAATTTAGGAGAAGCTATCTCAGTCCAGTTCACACCGGAGAGGATGGAAAGAACCCAGCCAACCTGTGCTTCCTGGGGAGTCCGTTTCCAGGTCAGCTTAGCACTTTGTTAAGTTGTCTAGTTCTTGATATTGATGGGATCAGTAAATTAGTAACCCCCTGCCTTCACTTAGAAATCACAAAGTAGGACTTCCATTATATTCATCTTTGTGTTCCTTAGAAACACTGGATTTTCCAAAACTGTAATTATGTCCTCAATCATAAGCTCAGAAATGATAGCAAAAGCCGGGTGCTTTCGATGTCCCGAGGTATGATGGTTCTTGGTTGCCAGATTAAATAGAAAAGAGTGTCCCATTTCTGGCTCCCATGAAGAGGCAACTAAGACGGGCTGACCTGAGAAAATAACCATTTTTCACAAGCTCAGGCCTGTAATCCCAGCACTTTGGGAGGCTGAGGCGGGCAGATCACCTGAGGTCGGGAGTTCAAGACCACCCTGACCAACATGGAGTCTCTACTAAAAGTACAAAATTAGCCAGGCATGGTGGCGCATGCCTGTAATCCCAGCTACTCGGAAGGCTGAGGCAGGAGAATCACTTGAACTCGGGAGGCAGAGGTTGCAGTGAGCTGAGATCACGGTGAGCAGAGATCACGCCATTGCACTCTAGCCTGGGCAATAAGAGTGAAACTCTGCCTCAAAAAAAAAAAAAAAAACAGAAATGACAGCAACAATTTAAAATGATATATTTTCTAGCACTTGATTCTTAGCCCTGCCCCTACACACAAGCATACTATGTCTTACCAAACTACATAGAAAATAGGCAGTCCACCTTTTAACACCATTTTGTTCTAGATTACATATTTTATGTATATAATTTCAAATTTTATGAAAATTATAGAAAAACATACAACAAAGGAAAAAAACACACACACACACAATTCCCTTGACAGAGAGCTAGACCCCAGACCCCATTAACATGTTGGTGTTTCTTTTGTCAGTCACATTAGAAATGGTATGGACACATATAATTTTTAGGAAAAAGGTATACTGCTTTGTAGCTCACTTTAAAAAACAAAACAAAACAAAACAGTTTCACTCTTGTCACCCAGATTGGAGTGCAATCTCAGCTCACTGCAACCTCCACTTCCCAGGTTCCAGTGATTCTCCTGCCTCAGCTTCCCAAGTAGCTGGGATTACAGGCACCCACCACCACACCCAGCTAATTTTTGTATTTTTGTTAAAGACAGGGTTTCACTATGTTGGTCAGGCTGGACTCAAACTCCTGACCTCAGGTAATCCACCCACCTTGGCCTCTCAAAGTGTTGGAATTACAGGCATGAGCCACTACACCCAGCCTATAGCTCGTTTTTTCACTAAGGAATACATACTGAACACTTTTCATGGCACTAAATGTTCTTCTACAAACTTATTTTGAGTAACTGAATAATATTCCATCAAATATGTTTACTCTAGCCAATCTTCTATTATTGAGTATTCAGGTTGTTTCTAATTTTTTACCAGTAAAACATTGCTTCAGCAGGCCATGGTGGCTCATACCCATAATCCCAGAATTTTGGGAGATTGAGGTGGGAGGATTGCTTGAGCCTAGGAGTTCAAGGCCAGCCTGGGTAACATGGCAAGACCCTGTCTCTAAAAAAAACTAAAAATATATTAGCCGGGCATGGTGGTGCATGCCCGTGGTCCCAGCTACTCAGGAGGTTGAGGTGGAAGGAACACTTGATCCCAGAAGGTTAAAGCTGCAGCGAGCCATGTTCATGCCAGTGCACTCCAGCCTGGGTGACAAAAAAATAAATTAATTAATTAATTAATAAAAAAAAAAAAAAACATTGTTTCAATGCCTGCCCTCAGAGAGAAGTCATTGCTCACATTCATATTTTCCAGGACAAATTGCCAGACATAGAATTGTTGGGACAATGGATGTGAACAAATTTTAAATGCTCATACACGTTGGCAAATTTTCCTACAAATAAATTGCACCAATCACACTCTACCAGTAATATATGTAAATGTCCTAATGTATGGTCAGTTTCCTTACATCCTCACTAACTTTAGTATGATTTTTTTCTCTTTGCCAACTTAAAAGACCAAACAAAAGCATATCAATTTGATTTTAATTTCTCTTATTGCTGGTGAGATTGAACCTGTTTTTATTTATCATCCATTTGTGTTTCATCTTTTAAATTATTTATTCATAATCTTTATCCATTTTTCTATTAGGATATTTGTCTATTTGGTTAGTAAGAATATTGTATGCATTAGGGATATGCGCCTCTTAGGTGACATATAGATTATATATGTTTTTCTCAACTGTTTGTCTTTTAACTTCCCTCATAGCATTGACATATAGAAATTTTAGAAGGTTTTCATAGCCAAATCTATCCCTCTCTTCTCCCATATTTTTATTCCTCTTATAAAGCCCTTCCCTGCCTCAAGTTATCATTTATTCAACATTTTCTTCCATTACATCTATTGGTTTGTGTTTTGCTTTTGTCACTAACCTACACATTTAATCCATCTGAAATTTATTTTGCCATGGCAATAGGAAAGAACCTTCCAACTTTTTGTAAATGGTTAAGTCTGAGCCCTAACTTACGCCATTGATATGGTATACATTCACAACATTCTTATGCACTATATTTGGTCTGTAATTTTAGCATTGTGGTTAAGAGCTTTGGTTTGAGAGACAGACTTGATTCGAACTCACCATTCCTACCTTTGTGACCTTGGACCAGTTATTCAACCTGGTTAAGCTTCAATTCTCTCACCTGCAAAGCACTTAGCAAAGGGTCTTACATATAGTAAGTGCTTGATCAATATTAGACATTAGCAACCTTTTCAATTAGATCTCAGAATGACCACACAAACTCTACATCTGCACCTGATTTGTTGTCACTGCAATATTAAGAAATAGTCTGGAAAATTTCCTCAGTAGCCTGAACCTAGCTCATGAGGCAAACTTCCTTCCTTCAACCAGACTATGTAGAGCCCATTGACAATTCAAGGGAATGAATCAGATCACTGCTTTTCTCCACAAAGCTTCTAGCCTCCCTTTCACCCCATGCCTATTAATATAAGCCACCACAAGCCAGTAGCAGAGGGAGAGGAATCCACAACCACAGGTCAACATCATTGCCTTCCCTACATGCAGAAGACTCACTCTGCTCCAGCCTCCTCCCTAACTCACAGAAGATGACTCACTTCACTCTATGGCTTCAGGTATTTATTTTCCCTTAAGGAAGAACTAGTGTTGTTATACTTGGAGGTCCCAATAGTTTGGGATTCAGGAGAAAAGGACAGTGGAGGAAAGAATTCCAGGGTAAGATAGAGAGTTTTCAATTGTTGTACAATTAATTTAACAAACTGTCCCAATCTCAGATAACTTCTAAAGACTGAAAAAAAAAAAAATACTACCTGATTAAAAAGCCAAGCAGTTAAATTGCAGGCATAAATTGGGTCTTTATTACTGATTTGTTTTTCTAAGACCACCAGAGCAGGCACAAAAGAACCAGCGAGTAGGCAAGTGTAGGAGCAAAACTGCAAGTTTATTTTGGTGACCTAGCTTCAGGGGAAGAAGGTGGGTAGGGAGAGGTCTGTCGGCCTCCGACAAATGAGGCCCACAGAGTCGCCCGTGGAGCTCTCAGACGGAGTTCCGACAGTCCCGACCGCAGTGGGGAAGCTGGGAAGTCCGTGCGTGGCATTCGTCTGGAGCGGCTTTTCTAGGAGTGGGAGGGCGATAGGCGGGGTACGGGCGTGTCGGGGGGCGTTCTGCAGGTGCGACCAGGTAAATCTTGGTCTCTTCGGATTGACATCACCTGGCGCATGTCTAGTTGGTCTGCACCTTCCCGGGTCCCCGGCTGCATTTTCGCTCGTGCGGGAAAAGTTGGGGGGATGAAGAACCCGGAAGTGCACCATCTTGCCTCCGTTCATCCAAACAATTACCAAGTTCTCCACCTCTCTCTTAAATCATTACATTCATGCTAATATTTCTTTAGCATAGGGGTAGAAGGCAGTTTGATGTATAATGGAAAGGACTCAGTATTTGGAGTCAGTCATAACTTCTAAGATACATCATCAGATACCTGCAAAACCCTGTCTTCTAGCCTAGTTCAGTTCAGTCTGTATCTTAGCAGTTACTATTTGCCATAGGATAGGGGTAAAATAAAGCAATCTCTTGACTGGGATAGCTCAAACTCCATTTCCTCTCTGGTATCCACTCTTCCCCACTGTATCATAAGCTTCTCAATTAGGAAGACTATGTCTGCTACCACCTTTTAGAAACCCAGGAGCCAAAGTCCTATGATGCATTCAATAGCTGTCCCAATACATTTTGGAAGGAAGAACCGAGACATGCTGTTACTGTTTCATATCAATATGCTCCAGATGGAGAAAATCGTTTTCCCAAGTAAACCAGGGCCCACGCTATACCTTGCCTTATCCTCTAGGGTACCATTCCCTTCTTGGTTTCAGTCCAGCCCCATAAAAGTAATAGTGAAAGAATCAGACCTGGGGCTTCCAGGTCTCTCATCATGCCATCTACTCTGTTTCTCTCCACTGATCTAGAAAAATGCAGTAGATACTATAGGGCAGCTGACTCTTTGAGTAGCAGGCCAGAGTCTCATGAATGCATGTCCCTTCTGGATCCCAGTGGCATGAGGGCACTATAATTAAGTGCTTTGACTTTATTACCTCTTCTTCCTGAGCCTTCCCTGCTCCATTATTTGTATCCATCAGTCCTTAGATTTCATACCTAGGCACTTGCTTTCAGTATCTCCATGTCTGCCGCACTATCAATTAATGGCTGCAAAGAATTCCCTAGAATCCAAGCCTTCCTGGCCACATACCCTGGGGTCCAAGTGGCTCCTTCATTTCGGCAGATTGCTCCCATGACTTCTTGGGTCTTCTAGTCAGCATCAAGGACATTGCAAGCCACTTCCAAATTGTTTACTCTCAGTATGCAATATTCCACTCTTCTTCCTCTGGCTACAGTTGAGAGTGCCAGGGAGTAAGGTCTATGCCTGTGAAGAGGATCTACCTCTGCACATAGCCATAATATGATTCCCCTCTCTGGGATTCATACAGGGAGTTACTGAGCCAAGAGTTTATTATCGAGCTTAGCATGAATACACAGTGAGGAGAGCTGAGTGCAAAACCAAATGTTCCAAGTGTTCCTAATTCCATGTGTTTTGAAGTGCCTGAAGCAGGAATTTTATGGAAGAGGGAGAGTCTTCCCTGGTGGTAAATTAAGGATACTTCTTTTTAGCGCTCTGGATCACGATCAGGTCTTTAGCAGTCAACTAATCCCATTCTGTCTTTATTTTCTAATTGTATTCTTACCAACACAGCTCAGCTTTTTTCACAGTAGAGTAAGCCATGCTAAAAAAAAAAAAAAAAAAAAAAAAAAAAAAAAAGCTTCTCTGTTCCGAGGCTCCCTCTAAAACATGATGTCTTTGCTTCCAAGGGTAATGAACTCTTTTATAATAAACGCCTCACTTTAATGCACGCTCTTTTTGGTTTCCAGGAACTGCCTTATAATTACGCCGCTCAGTATTGCATGTCAGAGGTTTGCTTCGCCTTTAATATTTTATGAAGAAATTCAGATTTTGACAGTAAAAATATTTAACCCAGAGGACCCGAAACCCAGACTATTATTTTGTAAAGTAGCCATCTAGCTGCACACTTGTGCACCGCTGCCTTCCCCAGTGCATACTCACAGTCTTTGATACTCTCTGAGCAGACCCAACCACATGCTGTCCAGATGGAAACCTGGCTGTATCATTACATTATATTGAAATAACCCAATACCACCTGTTTCTGTTGGGGTTCCTGCCAACATTTTCCCATAAAACATTTATTTTGCTAATATTTTAGTTGGTCACCACAGAAGGACACTTGAAGTTAAAGATTTACCATGTGTTACCGCCACTCAGAGC
Organism: Rhinopithecus bieti; assembly: GCF_001698545.2. NCBI lineage: Eukaryota > Metazoa > Chordata > Mammalia > Primates > Cercopithecidae > Rhinopithecus > Rhinopithecus bieti. The sequence continues at coordinate 8,759,988 of NW_016806571.1, forward strand.
CAAAAGAGGCAAAAAATAAAATAAAAAACCCTTTGAAACCAGGTAGCAGAGTTCGAGAAGAGCAAATGTCTATCTGTTGTTTCCAAAGGTGGATGCCTCACCTGGCATGATGTCATCACAGGCACAGGGATTTCAAAACAAGCTTTTCTTGGCAATCTTCACAGAATGAATTACTCTCATGTCTCTGGTGCTCATCTTTGGATCATAAAATATTTTCAGCTTTGTGAGAAGATCTTCCTGCTCCTTGGCAAATTGTATTTTGTAAATAAGTTCATGGAGATAAGGAATTAATTAGATGAATTTGATTTATAGATACAAATGCATATATTATTTGCATTCCATGAAGAACAGGATGGGTAAGGGGGAGTCAATGTCACATATAAGGAAATGACCCTGCACAGGATGTTCAAAGTCACTCGATGCCCTTGGGGGCAGAAACAATGCATTTATCTTCAGGACTGAACAGCCAATGGAACCCTTTGGTCAAGAGACATAATGCAACATAATTGTCAAGTGTTTTGTTTCTTTTTTTCTACACTTTGCAACTACTTCCTATTTCTTGTTATGAAATACAAAGTTAAAGCCAAACTAGCCCAAAAATCAGAAGGCCATTGGAATAGTTTGCCAAAGGTATCATGTGGAGCTGGATTTGGGAAGGAAGAACTGTTGGCACCTGGTTGCCCCTTCACCACCTACCTCATGTGCCACTGTAGCTGGACCCAGCTTCCCTGCTATATTTTTAGCTTACACCTACATTACAGTCTTAATTTTCTCCTGCACACTGAACCCCCTCTCAACAATAAACCCCAGAGGATGGGGGAAACACACAGAGACGAATGGCATTTGGTTGCTGCACATCCCTAACGTCTCCAAGTCTTTTGGCTCTTATGACTCCTGGGATATCCATCGATTTTCCTGGGATCCTTACGCACTACAAGACGGTCTTTCTATTATTATACTTGGTGATTCACTTGCAAAGGTTAACTGCATGGCCTTTTTCCTGGCCCTGGTTAATTAGGAGGATGGGTCTTCCCCTAATCCCCCCTTCTTGACTGGCATATTGCTAAAAACCAGAGGAAGGGAAAGGAATGATGTTAGCCTGGAGCCCCACTCATGTAATGTGTCCATTTTTCAGCTAAAGGAGCTCTTTTACACCAAAACACCTACTTTGCATTGTAAAAGTAATTTATATTTTAGATATTTGTTTTAAAAGTCAACTTGCAACCTGTAATGGCTATAGATATAGATTAAGGATCACAAGTAAAGCAATGTACCTCTCCTGGCGGCTTCCATTCACGTTCACATATCCTCCCTAAAGACAGATAATCATATAATTAAGCAATCCATTTCTCAGCATATATGCGCTGTACAGAAGACAGTGATACAGTGAATTCTGGTGTGTGCTTTGGTTCCAAGTATAAAATACTGAATAATCACATTTTTTATGAAAGCACTTGACCTTTAAATTGATATTTCCACCCAACGGATTATAATTATTGTTCAAAGAGGTGTTGAATGCAGCACAGCTAATCCATAGGTGGCCCGTCTGTTACTCAACGGTTACGGCTTGTGTCCAGCTGATGATATTAGCTGACGGCCATAAAAAGGGCAGAAAGGGTCACTTTTGGCTTCCTGTCAATACCAGCCTTGATTTTTTTTTCCTCCTCTAAGATCGTGAATCTGAATTCTTAAGGTCAACCTAAATTCATAAATATCACCTGCAGATTTGCATCTTTCTACTTACAGACTGTCACCATTCTGGATGGAGCAAAGCAGGACAAGTGGTAACTGAGTCTTGAGTGTTGATCGAGGCTGCTTCCGAAACAAAAGTTCCCCCTTAAGTCGAGCTGCCAAATTTAGCAAATAAAAAATACAGGATGCCCAGTTCAATTTGAATTTCAAAAGGATAAGTATGTCCCATACAGCAAATTATTCATTATCTAAAAATCAAATTTAACTGGGCATCCTGTATTTTATCTGGCAGCTCTACCCCAGAGCACTCAATCTCTGATTCTGATGTGCCCTAATTATCTGTATTTTTCTCTTTTCTACAGAAGATACATCAAATACAGACAGCTACAGCAAACAACATACTCAGGTCACTGATGGCTGAAAACAAGGAGCACTAAGAAGTCAATATCCATCATCCTGTCTGTTGTTTATTTTTATTAGTTACTGATTGGACCATTTCCCTTTTCACGATTAAACAACTCTCTTAATCATCGCCTCAATTCCTGGAATCCTTTATCAAGAGCAAGGACAACTCTGTCTGGGCTAAACAAGGAAAAATGTGAAATATATGCTAATATTTGAAAGCTTCTTGTTTACCCTGCCAGCATCTATCAAGGTAAGCACATTGTGTGAATTTATCATGAGACGTGCACAAGGAGATGCAGTGGTTTCTGACAGTCAAATCTGTTCTGGTTAAGCTCTGGGAATGGGCCTTATCCTTCCCCCAAAGTGTCTTCCCAGCACACCAAGCTCAGGCCTAGACCAAGAGGAAGGGCCAGAGCCACCATGGTGAGCAGAAGGCAGAGAGGAGAGCTCTACAGACACCCACAGTATGGCTATCAAGCCAAAAGAGCATCCTGGCTCACATCTGCAGACTTCTCCCTCACCACTGGCTATCCTGCCCTTGACTGGCTAGAAGGGAGGATCACAGATATAAGGATATCACATCCTTATAAAATTGTACTGAATCCAAGGCTCAGGGAGATAAATCTCCCTGGCCTTCCCCTGCATTCTGCCTTCCTTCATGCCATAAAGGGGCCACCACCATAAACGAAATCTGAAATCACAGCATATCAGAAGAAAACAAACTAAAAATCCATACCAAAGCAGAAAATCAAGAGTGGAGACTGCAAACATGATTCTTATCTTTATTGACCATTGCATTGATGAGAATCAATAACAACTGTAAATGTTTCCATTTCACATTTAGAATGTTTTATATTGGTCTAGAAGTTTAGAGTTCAAAGAGCATGTTCATTTACCTCATTTTATATTGCAGTGATTTATTGTACAAAAGGAACTTAAGAGCCCTTTGATCAATCTGTAACAGACATAGTTTTCCTAACCAAGTGTTTCTCCAAGTATGGTTCTCAAAACTGGTCCATGCCGGCAGCATCAGCACCACCAAGGACTTGTTAGAAATGCAGATACTCGAGCTCCATCCCCAGACCTGCTGAATCAGAAGCCCTGGGAGTAGGCCTAGCAATCTTGTTTGTCACAAGTCCTCCAGGGAATTTCTGTACACCCTATCATTTGAGAACCACTGCCCTAGCCTCCTAGAGACTGCCAGGGCTTCCTGAGTTCCTCTTCACCATCTGAACCAAACAGTGGCATTTTTCAAGCACTATTTGTAGAGTGTTTGTCTGTCTTTGCCAATAGTAAAGTCGGGTCTTCAGATTTCTGTACCAGATTCAAGAACAGACTGTAAGGCGGTAGTTTTCAACATTAAGAAAATGGTTCCCATTTTTTCTTCATACCCTCTCCCCATCAGACGCACGCACACACACACACACACACATACATACACACACGCTGCCCCTGCCCATTTCACAGTGTCTCTCCCAGCTCCCCAGACCCCTATTCTGGGACATTCTGCACTCCCTCCCCACACCCTCCTCTATAAAATGCACTTTTTAAAATCTTAGCCTCCAGTCTGTATCACCTTTGCCTCCATATTCACCCATCCCCCATTAGCCCTCTTCAGCCTCTATCTTTTCGCAGCTTCCAAAACTTTTGTGTTTACAGCCTCACCCTAGGCACTATCTTTCACCCAACACCTTGTGTCCATTTCTGGAACCCTGTCTCCCAGCTCGGCTCCTTCCCACTCCTGCCCTACATACATTTTCTCTCCCACACAAGTGCCAGCTCCTTTCCCACACGTCAGCCAGACTCCCTCATTTGCTGCCCATCCCCAGTTCCCACTTTTTTCTTAATGATTTTTGTTCTCATCCCCTAGAACAGAGATGACCAGCGCCACACGCAATCCTCTCTGGGTCTCCCCTCCTCTGACATCCTCTCCCCTCCTCTGACATCACCAGTCTTTGGCTTTTATTTCTGCTTCAATAGAAATATTTTTTTTCTGAGGCCATAGTCTTCTCCAACTTTCATACTTATCTTTTGTTACCTATCCACTAGTTTCTTGTTTAAACATATTGAAGTGAATAGTTGATTTGAAGGAAAAAATATTAGATAAAAAAATTGTTCAGGTAATAAGAGGATGAACCAAAAATCGTGGATGTGGTCACAGAACAAATGATGGTATCAAATGCTGATGCAGCAGGGAGTGGTGGGCATGTCGGAAAGCAGAATATGTTAAATATTGTGAGAAAAGACCCTGGGGTAGAAATGAGCATGTGGCTACAGACAGCAGTGGGATGCCAGCATGAGAAGGGTGGAAGGAAGGTTCAGGTAAGACAAAGATGTTTATCCTTTTTAGGTCAAAGCCCATGTTGAAAATCTAATGAAATCTAACAAGTCCTCATAGAAAAATGTCCAAACAAGCAAAAGTTTGCATTTATTTCTGGCACGTGGAAGAACTCATGAAGCCTAAAGGGGATGACGTCCAGAGACCTCAGGTAGAGAAACATGCTGGGTTTGGGCGCCAGTCCAAAAGGCTTCAATGCCAGAAAATGCAAGAGAACATGGACTTCATCCAAGTGGCAAGGTGGTATGTATTTTAGGGTGCTCAACTTCGTGTACTTTATATTTTGTGTACACATCTCATGCCCAACCTTTAGCAAGACTTTGTGAAATCCATGTTTTGATTCCAGAAACTTCAGGCCAGCAACATCGGCTTGATGCCAGAAAATCCAGCCAACATATTTTGAAAATGATGTCGTAGACAGAGTACAGGAAATGATTATCACTGGGCAGATAAAAGGAAAACATCTTAAAAGAGAATATAAACTTTTTAACCTACTCTAGAGGCAACATGTAAAAACGTCTGTGCACCAGAGAAAGAAAATTCAGTGATATGTGTGAGGAGTGGTTTGCATGTGTGTGAGGTTACAGAAAAAGCCACACGTGGATTGCAAATGTATTGGTTTTATCTACCGAGTGCTATTCTGTCAATCCTGAAACAAGAAAATTACCATTTTTGTGTTTTCAGTGTAATAGTATCAGGTAACACAGATTCATCGGTTGCCATATGCCAAGCACCTCATGTGCATGGTTTCATTCAAATCCCTTCTTTACCCTATGAGGCAGACACTCATACAAATGAAGGGCTGAGACCCAGAGAGCTTATGCAAAGAATGGCTAAGTTGCTGTCCTAGAACCTGAAACTGGGATGAACTAGACCAAGATTAAACCAGATGGCCTGACTCTGTCAAAGGCTTGCTTCTTAACACCATTCTGGATCCAACAATAGTTCTCTCTCCCCAAAACTGACATGGCTCAAAATCTGAATTCCCCTGTTGACCCAGTTTCCAACCAGATCCACAAACTGTAATTGGATTATGCAGTTGGAATCTGAGAAACAGGAAAGTGCAAATGGCCAAAATAATGGGCACTCGTTAAACTTCTTGGAAAGAACAACACGGCTTCCAGGCAGTGCCTAAAGCAAGTTTTGCTTGAAGAAAATAACTAGAACATAATCATTACATTTAGAGATCTTGGTTGATTTCACCCAATATCCATTCCTCTGCTTGTTTTCCCAGAGAAAATGTGTAGGTGCTCCCTTATTAAAAATAAACTTGCATCCCAGTCTACCCCAGAGCGAGATCAAATGGCTACCACAGGGAGTGATATGAAAATGGAGTCATTTCTTTGAAATTCCCAAGGGTGCTTTTTTGCTTTAAAGAGCAATGAAGTCACTTTCTGCTAGTAATTTATTATTTCCACCAGTTATTCAAATATTTGTCTACATGTTGAAAAATTAGTCCTTATTCAAACAAGTTTTTGCTTTTAGAGCAAAGGCATTCTAAATGTTCAGTAAAACTGGATTCTAGCAAAGGGATACACACAAAGATAAAGTAATTAAAGGCACATGCTCGCTTTCTTCTTAGACAAGCAAACTAAAATACAAAAAAAAAAAAACAAAACAAAACCTACACCTTTCTTCAATAGACATTGGGTTTCCCAGATTGGACTGGAGGCCTAAGCTCAAAAAATGAGGTTGGTTTCATCCAAACATCACCTGCTTTGCCATTTCCCTGGGCTTGCATGCTAAACAGGTTCAGTCATTTCTGAAAATCATGGTTCCGGCTGGTCTTTCTTTTGTCCTTGGCATTCTTAGCCTCAGCCAATAGCAGTATGAAGACATTAACCTTATTAAACATAGATTGTGGCTGGTGTTATTGGAAAGAAGTTTAGCTTGTTGTTCACCCATTATCACATTATAGATGACTTTATCACTATAGTGGTCATGTTTATGTGGGTAATTGCCCCCTTTCCATCCAAATAATGTAAGTACCATCAGGCAGGAAGAAAAACAAAATGGGAAGGAGAGAGTAGAGTGCATAATGGGAGGAAAGGACTATTTCCTAAATGCTCCCTGACTTACTGTAGGGAACAAATGAATTACTGCACCCTTCTAAAACTTCAGTGCCCTTGGTAAAAGCAGACAGAGACAGGAGAAAGGGTAAGCAGTTTGTCTTTCTGGAAAAAAGGGCAAATTATTTTATATATATATATA